>NC_134355.1:593823659-594123659 GCF_048569485.1 Anomaloglossus baeobatrachus | reverse complement strand
GTATTGTTTTCCAGTCTGTTTGGGAAGGGTTAATAGTCTGTAGGATATGTCGGCAGGGCCTTTCCTGTTGGCTGACAATATCGCCTTGTGAATATATTTTGCCAGCGTGGCCCATTAGTTCATGGACGAATGACACACAGCTGTTAGTGAAGTGACATTATCTGGTGGCACAAGACAAATTTCAGACAATATTTCACCTAGACTCGTAAAGTCACTTTCTTACAAGCTCCTTGCTTGCATTTGAGTTACAGGCTTCAGATGCAACGGAGAGGAATAATTGTCATTTTAAACACATCACAGGTGTAATATTTTGCAGTTTCTTTAGCGATACTATCTTAAAGGGGACACGCAAACAAAATAGAATAGAAAACAAATGGTATTATCGGAAAAACAAGTAACGTTGTCCATCACTGATAGCTTTAACCACACTATATAATATTTCACACTAAATGGTTCAACAATCTATCAAAGTTTTACATTTCCCAATCTTATACTTTATATTGCCAATAACTTGCAATGAAAAAATGGGCAGTAAGGAGGGGCTGGTGATGTTTCACAACCTGGCACACCAAAATGAATATAAGGACTTTATTTTACAGGCAATCTGAAAAATATAAAACTTGTAACGTTTCGACCCTTATATTTAGGTCTTCATCAGACATAAGATGCTCTGCTATACTGCGCCATTATATCTATACAGAACAGCAATCTCATATCGATAGATCTTATAGTGATTTTGACAGTGTCATCATTTTTTAAGTCATATTTCTACACAAGAATCTATTGTGTCTGAAGAAGTCCAAATATTGGGGTTGAAACATGTATATTTTACATTTTTTGGATTGCCTGTATAATAAAGTCCTTATACTCATTTTAGTGTGCCAGGTATTTGTATTTAAACAGATGGTTCAGCCCTTTACATTACTGGACACATCGATATTATGCTGAAAAACAAGGTTTCTCTCAAATACCTTGTGTTGCCAATAGTGCCTGTGAGCGGCGCTATTGCAGTCCACTCTCCCCCTTTGTGTGACCCCCAGGCTCCATGACCTCTGTCCGGTGATGTCACATTAACTTCCTGACGACCTGACATTGTGACGCCCTGGCAAAGCCAGGTTGTCACAGAAAGAGTTAATCCTCCTTGGTAACCTTCTGGTTAATTCTGGTTAATTCCTGACTCTGTGTGAATTTTCTTGCAAAGCGAACTGTGAGTAACAACATCCCCCGGTCCAACCGGACGCTCAGCTCTCAGACCGTCTCCATCTCCTCCCTGCACCACCTCACCGGGGTCCCGGGACACCAACACCCTACCCGTGGAGGGAAATCACCACCTTGCTGCCCACCACCATCCCCGGGATCCATTAACCGGCAGCAGCAGTGCTCCGTTACCTCACTACACACCATGCGTGGCGTCACGGACAATCTCCCTTACCTAATCTCCTTCTTACTGTGGAGCCTGGGATCACAGACCGGGTCACGCCACCGTGATACCCACAGAAGTGACCCCGTGGCCCGGATCTAAGTACCCCTTGTCCCTGGGTGACACATTTTGGCGTCACGAACAGGATCCTTACCCATCCAGTTACCTGGAAGAAGTGCGCCTTGCTCTGGACTGTGAGCGGTGCTCCGCTGCAAAATTTTTGGCAGTCGCCATCTTTGCCGCCATTTTGGGTGCAAAAATCTCCCGCCCAGCGCCTTCTTCCCCGAGCGGTGGGCGCGAAAAAGAGGCTCCGCCCCCTGAGAACGCGGGTGGAAGTGATGTTCCGGAGGACCGGAAGCAAAAGGAAAACTTTAAAAAGTTGCTAGAAGGACTGCTCCTGAGTACCAAGGGGGAGCAGTAGGAAGGAACTGCAGTTCATGTGACCAGGACTGTAAAGGCAGGGACGCCAGGACTTTGCCTATTTCCGTTCCTGGACAAGCAGTAGCCGCAACCCCGATGACATCTCACCCAGCTCCGGCAGTCCGCCCGGCCGCAACGGTGATGACGTCGGCTCCGGCAGTCCGCCCGGCCACAACGATGATGACGTTGGCTCCGGCAGTCCGCCCGGTCGCAGCAGAGGTGACACCCGACCGGAAGTCTGCCCCAGATGCGGCGCCAGCCGCTCCCAGGTACCCCATCCCGGCTGTGGAACAGCCGGAGTGCACCTGCAAAGAGGAGGAGTAAGCCACTGAGCGATGGGGCCCTCGGCAGTTAGCGAGGCCGGTTGTAGCCGGCGCCGAGGGCATCCGAGTGGGCCTGGCTCCTGAGCAGGAGGCAGAGCACGGAACCCGTGTCCCGTACTGGGAGTGGCAGCAGCAGCAGCAGTGGTAGCGGAGCATGGACGGCTACCCGCAAGTTTAAAGTTGACTGTTTTATGGACTGTCACCCCTGTTCAGCATCCTCAAGTTCAGGAGGAGGCCATCTGCACAGCAGGTGGGGGGTGGCAGGATATTTAGAGTTTAAGAAAACGTACTTCCCGATGTGGGAAGATGTATGATTGTAATGTGTTGATTTTTCCTTTTTTCCAGATTCAATAAATGTTGGTGCCCAGACAGCCCGAGGACGGGCTGTGTTTTACCAAGGGGGCGTGTGACGCCCTGGCAAAGCCAGGTTGTCACAGAAAGAGTTAATCCTCCTTGGTAACCTGATCCCACACCAGTGCAGCAGGACAAACCACCTCCCCCAGTTTAAGAGCAAAACAGAGCAGGAGGGGAGGGGCTGGAGCAGAGTGTGTGGAGAGAGAGACAGGAGAGGAGCTCGGAGTTGTAGCTCCCGGGCTGCTACAGAAGCATGCTCCAAAAGGGCTGGGACAGGCTGTTAGTGAGGAAGGGGCCAGAGGTAGCCGGGGCAGGGTAGCGGCCCGCCGGTACCAAGGGTGACTCGGATCACTGCAGGGGAGTGGACTCCCCGTTCCCGGCTGAGGAGAAAGAGTGGAGAAAGAGGCACCTGGCTGCAGGGAAAGAACAGGGGCTGCTGCACCGTGTGTGGGACACTAACACCCTCCGTACCGAAGGCTGCGGACTCCGTTAGTTTCTGGTTAATTCCTGACTCTGTGTGAATTTTCTTGCAAAGCGAACCGTGAGTAACAACATTCCCCGGTCCAACCAGATGCTCAGCTCTCAGACCGTCTCCATCTCCTCCCTGCGCCACCTCACCGGGGTCCCGGGACACCAACACCCTACCCGTGGAGGAAAATCACCACCTTGCTGCCCACCACCATCCCCGGGATCCATTAACCGGCAGCGGCAGTGCTCTGTTACCTCACCGCACACCACAGGTGGCATCACGGACAATCTCCCTTACCTAATCCCCTTCTTACTGTGGAGCCTGGGATCACAGACCGGGTCACGCCACCGTGATACCCACAGAAGTGACCCCGTGGCCCGGATCTGAGTACCCCTTGTCCCCGGGCGACACAACATCACCGTGGCTGGCCCCAGTCTCCATGAGCCACTGGGCTGTGGACAGTATATCACCGCTCATTACAGCCCAGCATCGCTCCTGCTTGCAGCTCTCTGCAGTGAAGGAGAGAGCAGAGAGATGCTGGGCTGTGACGAACGGTGAAACGCCGCCCATAGATCAGTCCTTCAGGAAGACTGCGGCCTACCTCAGTTGACATGACATCACCAGGCATTAGAGGTCATGGAGCCCGAGGGTCATACAAAGGGGGTGAGTGGACCGCCACTCAGAGGCACTATTGGTAACACAAGGTATTTGAGAGAAACCTTGTTTCTCAACATATTATCGATGTGGTCAGTAATTAAAATGGGTGAACCACCTCTTTAATGATGGCTTTGAACCCTTCTTGAGCACCCATAATTTCAAGTGTGCCATAAACCTTATTCTACTTGATGTTTCACAAGCAGCAGATATCGGCCAACTTTCCAACCATTGCATGGTACCTGCTGATTGCGCACAAGACATGTGAGGTATCAGTAGACCTGTCGTCTTTGGCCTTACGCTCCCCTCCCTATGAATAAGTGAGCAGAGCTGGAATATCCATTTAATGATGTTCAATAAGGGATATTCATTAATGTCTGGCAGATTAGAACTATTCTGTATTAATAAGGAGGCCTATATGTCTCGCCATGTAAAATGCCCTTGGAACTTGGTGTGTGTGCCCCCACTAATCTTTCGAGACTGCGTTCCCCTACAAGCCCCATTGTTTTGCCATTGTAAATTTGGTGTGTAATGTTTGTCTTGCAGATACGGCTTCAGAAATTTCGAGTAGAGCCGGGTAATGAAGCCACACTGAACAGGAGAGGAGCAGGCCATCACTTAGCTGTGGTTTTCAGATCTTTATAAATGATCTTCCAAGACTACAGTACAGATAAGCTAATGAATCATGATCTATATTAATTTAAGGCTGCTGATACGGGAAGATTAATTGAAACGCGCCGTTCTACACAAATGATGAAGTGGTAACAATTTAATAGGAGACAAGGAGAGTGCAGAAATTACACTTGAAGCTTCATGCATCATTACTATGGGTATTAATATTATCCACAGTAGCTCCAGCATTGATAATCATAATGAAAATCCATAACTACAGCACAGACATGATTAAATGAAATGCTCCGCACATTCCCGCTGAAAGTCAGAATAGCTCTATATTTCCCCTCTTCCCACTTATGATTCTAGTGAGATAAAGGTGATTAAACTGGATGTCTTATAAACGCTGAGAAGCTTTTTTTTTGTACAACCAACACAAATTTTATTGATGTATAAATTACAAATTATTCTCATTTTTTAAACTTGCTTACTATTCTAGTTTTCCAGTTCTCCTCCCGCTGCTGCAAAAAAGTCTATTAATATGAAGAGGATCTTTGATATGATTCTGGATATTGATTCTGATATATATATTTTTTAAAGTTCAGGTTGTTACAATTAAGGGTATTTAGGATTAATGGAACTTCCCAACTCGTTATCACTTTAGAAGGCTTTTCCTAAGCAACAATATTATAGTGGATCAGCTAGTTGTACTAGTGTGCATCAGGACTCATTTTACACAATCCATAATGCCATTATAGGCTTTGTTATTTAATGGATTATTCCCAAAATAACAAGGTATCCTCTTTCTGGCCTATGGTATACCTTGCTGAATGCTGGGGTTCCAACCACTGGAATTTCAAGAGCGAAACTCAGGAACTTCAAACCTATTCTGACGAGGTTTTGAATGCTCACCATTTGTTCTATTCCTTGTGTATGTGGCTGCCACAGAAGGCCAAGAACAGCAGTTTTTTTGTTATGGGGATAAAGTTTTAAAGAGGTTTCCCAGTGCTAAGATAATAATGCTCTATCCATAGGAAACTTCCTTAGCTCAGCTCCTATAGAAGAGAATAGTATCCAGAGAATAGCCAGTGTCATGCTCGCCACCAGGTGATGGTACTGCAGTGAGGTAAAGTGGACCTACTGGACCACAGGGGAAACCCGGGCATATCCGTTCGTGGGGTACAGGACCGGAACAGTGTCAGCTAACCCTCAAGACAGGACACAGACGCAGACGGGACAGAGTCTCAAGTGCAGATGACTCGCCCACCCCAGGGCTATGGGAAACCCGGTGCCGGGCCGGACTAGTCCGGGGGTCGTCAGTGGTGGCGGGGCCTGGCTCCGTGGCCCTGGTGGGTGTCAGTTAAATATGGCTTGTGACTTGCGGGTGAATAAAGTTTGTGTTCGTGACGCCACCTGTGGTATGCGGCTATAAAGCCGCCGCTGCTGTATGAGGCCTCCGGGGGATGATATGGCAGCTGGTATGGTACTGCTCCCCACAGGTGGAGCGGTGCCCCGGGGCACAGTTGGTGCTCGTGAGAGTCTATGGTGTAATGGAAGGCTAAGCAGATGATATAACAGAGACAACACCGGAGGGTGCAATTCCAAGATCTTTACTCACACTTCCTGGCAAGTGCACACTGGTGCCTTCGGACGGCTGGAACCCACTGTCAGGGACCTCCACCGTTTCTGGGTGATTTCTGGAATGAAAGCCGGTACTCTTCTCTCTAAAGTGTCTCTGTCTTCAGCTGTCTCCTTAAGCCTAGCTCTTTTAGGATGAACCTGCTCGGCCTCCACTACAGCCTCCAGGCTAGGAGCTCGCCTGTCGGTTACTTGCCCCCTTTCTAGAGGTTCTGCTGTGGGCTGTGGCCCGGGGAGTTTGCAACTTTCCCTGGGCCTCGGTTTTCACTGTTGGAGATGATTTTTCACTCCTTCTGTTTCTAGGGACCGTCCCCTGTTGCAGCTTGATCCCTCCACCGATGTTCCTGTGGAACAGGCCACCACAGCTCACCAGCTATCCGTGGCCCTGGAATCCCTTCTCTTCCTCTGCTTGGTGTCACCTGGACCCTCTGAGTCCCAGGTTCTTCACCAGGAAGCGTCACTTTCTTTTCTTAGCTCCTGTCTGACTAGAGCTTTTCTTCTTCTTCTCCTTCTTGTCTGCCTCCTGCAGACCTCCTCCTCCTTCTCCCCTCACTCTCAGACTACTCAAACTTGACCTTCCTTTCTCTGACTGCACTCTGGTGGCTCCTCCCACCTCCCCAGTTGCTAAGCTGTACCCTATAGGAGCAGGGATGGGTCTTACGGCCCCTCCCAGCATGCAGCATGGGAGGGTTGCTGCCACTATCCCTGGTCCCAGTGTGTTCCTAACAATGGATGTAGTGTAGATTTGCCAGGGGACTGGCGTTCACTCCTTTCCTTACCCAGAATGGGGCATCACACCGCTGGATGGGGTGCAATGTCCTGTGGCGACGGAAGCCTCAGGGGCGCCACACAGACAGGGAACACCAGGGTGGCTCAAGGCAGACAACACAGGCAGAGTCTCTAGCACCAACAGGGCAAGACAGACAGGCAAACTCACTAGTACCAACAAGGATGAATGGACAGGCAGCAGATATGGGCAGGGCAGAACTGGAACCAGGTGTCAACAGGCAGGAAGGGCTGGTAGCCAGGTATGGGCAGGAACAGGACTGGATACAGGGAAGGATGTGATCAGACGGGACAGGCAGGAACAGGATGGAATAGGACCAGACAGGACAGGTGACCTGACAACTGACTAGACAGAACCAACTAACTAACAAGATCTATGGTGTTGAACAGGCAACTATTCTAACGGGAGATTGCCTTAAAAACCCATTGCCTCTCAGAGATAGGCTGAGAGGCACTTCCTAGGATAGGCATGCTGGTCCTTTAAGAGGTCCTTAAGAGGTGGGCATCGGCCTATGCCTGGAGGTCCTGTGACACGTGCACAGACTGCGGGAGGGGGAAGGAGAAGAAACACATGTGAAAGAGTGAGCATGGACACCAGGCAGCGGGGAGCTGCCCACCGCCCACGGCGGTGAGTCAGAGAGCGTACCTGCAGGAGGGGAGAGGCAGCGATGCAGCGTTATAACCAGTACACAGTGGAAGGAGTGGTGCTGATTGGCTCTGTTCACAGTTTTCACCCTGCAATCAACAGAGCTGATAATAGCTGATAAGATGGGGTGCCAAATGTCTGACTCCAACCAATCTGATATTGAATACCTATCCTAACAACAGCTCATCAATATTGTAAGCTTGAAAAAACCCTTTCAATACTTTTCTTTCATCCCACATTGTCTCAAGACTTCTCATCTTGAAACATTGTGGATCCCACAATTGCTATATAAGTAACTAATAGGAGGTACTTAGTTAACATTTTTGATCAAAGAGCATAAAAATCATCCAACCATGTCAAGGTGTAGCTCATATGAATGGTCCTCCTTAACTTTCATGACTCACCTCACCCTGTGCCCAGACAGACCGCAAATTAAATGGGGAAGACATACGATAATATCCAAGCCTAATTCGCAAGAAAACATTTTTGCGAAAAATGGGGGGATTAGAGACACTGCCCGGATTGGGATCATATCCCTAATAAAACTACAAAAAGACCAAAAATGGTCAACACACCTTTAGTATTAAATTAATATGCAGGTTCACAAATACTGTGGCCAATATACAAACATGTATATTTTTTGTGTCAGTACACTGCAATTAAGGAATTACACTATTACCATACAAGATGAGGTGCTTAGTTTTGAAGAAAAAAAACATAAAAGTCATCCAACCACGCCACCACAGTGTACCTCATATGGATAGTCCCTAACTCTATTAACTCACCTTCGCATGAACCCAGCCAGGTCTCAAATGAAATGGAGTACAGGTGGGTGGTTAAAGCAGCACTCCAGATTTTATTTTTTATTTCAGCTCAGGAGTGGCGCTTTAAATCTAAGTCATATACTCACCTTCTGGCGGCTTCAACCACTCTCTCCCACTTCATCTGTCTCGGCAATTTGTGACCAGCCGGCATCTCTAGTGTTTCATGGAGCGCGTCGGAAGTCACAACTCAATGTACGTCTATGAGGACCTTGTTCTGGCTCTCATAGAGATACATTGGGAGTTTGTGATATAACGTCTTACTTCCGGCCAGTCAGAGATTACTGTCACAAGATGTTGCTGTCGGACAAGAGCAGCATTGGTAAAGGATCAGGCATCTGGAAGGTTAGTATAAGACATGCGGCAGGGGGCATAGATTTAAAACGCCACTCCAAAGCTGATAAAAAACCCCTCAAGAGTGGTACTTTAACATAATAAAGACCCATCCTAAGCTCAAATCCAATAGAAGTGACTCAGACGTGGCCACTACACTGTGGATGGAGCCGTGCGGATTGGTTCTGTTTGTTGTTTTCACCCAACTACCACAGAGCTGATATCCGCTGATCAGCAGAGATTCCAAATGTCTGCCTCCAACCAATCTGATATTGATTAACCCTAGAACGCATACCTGGGGCCTCGCAGGCCTGCTAGGTTACTTGTTTTCTATGGTAGATTTCTATGGTTGCGCGTTCTAGGGTTAAGTATCCTAATGTTAGGAGCCTGGAAAACCCTTTATTACTGTTCCATCATCCCACAATGTCTCAAGACTCATTCCTGTGGATCCATAATACAATAGATCCTCAGAAAATGAGATAGCAGCACCCATGATACAAGATGAGTGGCAAAAAGTGTTTACACGCTATGGCTGTGTGCACACAGTGCTTTTTTTATTATGATTTTTCATGCGTTTTTTTTTTTTAGTGCAGTTTTGTCACAAAACTACATGCAAATCTTTAGGCCAGCAAAGTCAATGAGAATCCTGATCTTTTGTGCACATGCTGAGGTTTTATTTCTTTATAAATTTGGTGCAGAAAATAATCTGCAGTGTCGCGGGCGGGGAGGACGCCACTGCGCTGCGCTCGCTAATGTTCTGGTCCGGCACTGCTGCGGCTGCTGCTCGGTGGCTCGAGCGGTGGGCCAGATCCGGGGACTCGAGCGGCGCTCCTCGCCCGTGAGTGAAAAGGGTGGTTGGTTTGGGGGGAATTTAGTCCGTGACGCCACCCACGGGTTGTAGTGAAGATCGGCACCACCGCTGCTGGTGACGGGGATCCCGGGAGAGATGGTATGGAGCAGCTGGGATGTTGTTTTACCCCTCCGTGGTTAGGGGTCGGATGTCCCGGGGCCCGGTGGTGTGACGGTGAGGCAGGGTTGGTGAGGTGCAGGGTTGCAGGGACAGCGCGGCGCGGTGCCGGATGGCACGGGTGTACTCACTCAGTAAGAGATGCACAAAGTCCTCGGTAAACCAAACGGCTGGATGGATGGGTCCCGCAGCCGGCTGCTGTGTCTCTCCCCGGACAGGTGATGGCAGCAGTCTTTCCCTGCGCCTTAGTGTACTGTCTTGACTACGATGGGTTCCCAACGGTAGTCTGCTCCCCGGTGTATGGGTGCCAGAGGAGCCCGTTTGCCCGCAGGCACTGGCCCTTGGGTCTCTAGCCTTAGGCGGTAGCTGTATACCCTCACGGAGTGGGCGGTTGCCTTCAATCGGGTCTTTGGCTGTTAGGAAACCCCTGGGGTTCCTGTCACACTCGGATTTGACTGGTGACGGCGACTCCAAGCCTAGTCGGGGTCCGATGGCACTGCCTGTGTGTGCTGGCTTCACTTCGCTCCCCGGTCGGTACCGGCGGGCCTTCGCCCGTCCCCGGTCCTACAGTTCCGCATCGATCCACCACTCCTGCAGACGGCCACCACCATCTGCCAACCTTGTTGTCAGTGCCTGGGCCACAAACCCAGACACCCTTCACTTTGCTCCTCTCACTTCAACCTCCTGAACTGAACTCCCAGCTTTTCCCGCCTCCAGGCCTGTGAACTCCTCGGTGGGCGGGGCCAACTGCTTGGCTCCGCCCCACCTGGTGTGGACATCAGACCCTGGAGGGAGGCAACAAGGGTTTTGTGTTTGGCTAATGTTACTGTCTAGTGGGGGTGGGGGTGTTTGTGTGTTACCTGTGACGACCTGGATAGTCCAGGGCGCCACATTCCCCCTTGGTGAAATGAAGACCGTCCGCGGGCTGCCCGTCCATCACCGGTTTTATTTTTTTCAAAACTGTAAAATATAAATTAACATGTAAACACATCAAACATAAGCATTTTTGTCAGGTCACTTCAAACATTACACATGAAAACATTTTTAATAATGACGGACGGACAGATGTCTTCTGCTCTCCCACCCAAGCAACCTAGCCCTGATTCTGCCCGTAAGAAGTGGGCAGCACCCCTTGACGCCAGCCCAGGTTCAGGCTGCCTGAGGGGGAACGGGTACGGTAACTCACACCCGGCTGTCACTTCAGGGGACCCCACATCCAGGGGGACCCCTAACGCCCGGAGGATGGCCACTGGTCCTGGTGTTGGCCGGGCCCCAACCTGCTCTGCTGCGGGCCCTTCCTCCAATCTGCCTCTCCGGAGGCGGCAACGGTTTCCATCCCACAAAACTATTTACAAGCCCACAAGTTCGTGGGTGGCCTGCAAGTTCTCAGCTGAGTTCATGAGCAGTTTCACATGTGGGGAATAAAACACACAGAGTCCCTCCGGAGACAACTTGCCGGCAACGGCCGGGATGATCACTCAGATAATCAGATGAAACTCGGTTGATTTTGATTCATTCATTCGCATATTTACACAATTAACATATGACACCCCTAGATAGTACTTTCCCTGTACCTAAGTGGGGGTTGACCTAGGTTGGAGCGGGTGGACCTTCTGGGCCCAATGCTATCAGTGGAGGGCAAGGGGACAGAGGAGACAGTCAGTTCCTCTCCCCGTCTACTGTGTGGGGCCGGCGGAGACTCAGGGGGACTGTGTATAGGTGCAGCCCTGGGCACTGGTTCACTGGCGGTTACTTCCATCGCCTTTTCCTCCACGGGTTGTGGGAACATTATTACCGGAATAATCACCTCACCGTTCTGTGTAGGCCAGTCCGCTGGGAAATGACCCATCACTGTATGGATCACCTCTTTTTCTTTCTCCCCGGTTGGTCTGGGGGCCGGAACTTCAGCTGCCACCTTCAGTGGAACTGGGCACCTCTTCAGGTGGTCCCTGGAAACTGTGGCCGACGTCTTCCCCTGATCACGACTAATCTGGTAGGCCTTCTCATTCTCCCATTCGGTGGGTTGTATGACATACAGGGTCTTTTCCCACTGGTCGTCAAGCTTATGGGTTCTTCTTTTTCGCTTTAGCACTACATCCCCAGGTTTAAAGGGACCAGCTGGAGCTCGCTTGTTGAAGTACTGTTCTTGCTGTTCCCGGCTCCGACACAGGTTCTTTTCTACGTACTCCTGGACCTGTCGGTACTGCGCTCTCCGCCGAGTGTCCCATCCAGGAGTTGAAGGGAGGGCCTCTGGCGCTTCCAAGCCCATTTCTAGGTCCACCGGCAACCGGCCCGGCCGGACTCGCATCAAATACGCTGGTGTACATTTGGTAGAGCTAGAGGGAATGTTATTGTACATGTCGACCAGGTCAGGCAGCTTTTCTGGCCACAGGTTCCGCTCTTCTAACAGTAGCGTCTTAAGGAGACCCAGGACCAGATGGTTCATCTTCTCACACCTGCCATTAGTCTGAGCATGGTAAGGCGTGGTCCGAATCTTCTTGCAGCCGTATAACTGGCAGAATTCTTGAAACACCTCTCCTTCAAAAGCCGGACCCCGATCGGTAAGCACCCTCTCCGGGTACCCATGCGGTCGACAAAAGTAGGCCTTGAATGCTCTAGCGGCAGTACGACCGGTCAGGTCCTTGACTGGGACAACCACCATGAATCTCGAATAGTGGTCTACGATGGTCAGGGCGTAGGTGTACCCACTTCGGCTAGGGGTGAGTTTGACGTGGTCCAGGACGACCAACTCCAGCGGCTGATGGGTGATGATTGGGCGTAGAGGGGCCTTCTGGCTGGCCTCGTCCCTCCCTCTCAGTGCACAGGGACCACACTCTCGGCACCAGGCCTCCACAGACTCCCGCATTCCACTCTAATAGAACCGCTCTCTCAACAGCATCTCCAGCTTCTTCCACCCAAAGTGCCTGGCACCGTCATGGTAAGCCCGTAGAACTGTGGGCACACTAGCCTGAGGAACCACCAGCTGACGAACCTTCTCATGGGTCTTCGGGTTGATTAGTTCCCGATACAGTTTCCCTTGGTCCAGATGCAGCCGGGCTCGTTCTTTCCACAGCCGTTGAGCCTCGGGAGGAGCAGCAGGGTCCATTCTAGCGGAATCTTGTTCAATCATGGTCTTGACCACTTGGACGGCAGGCGCTTGGTCTTGGGCTTCTTGCCATCCCTGACTGGGTAGCGGGTCCAGGCTCACCTGTTGCTGCTTGACATGCTACTTATCGACTGGTGGCCGGTGAAATGTGGGTAGCTCGATTTCTTCGAGATCATTGCCTTCCGACCCTTCATCCGATAGGTGGGGCATCCGGGATAGCGCATCCGCGTTGGTGTTCTTGCGGCCGGCTCGGTACTTGATCGTGAAGTCATAATTAGAAAGCCTGGCCACCCACCGCTGCTCCAACGCACCCAGCTTGACCGTGTCCAGATGGGTTAACGGATTATTGTCCGTATAGGCGGTGAACTTAGCCGCTGCGAGGTAATGGTGGAATCGCTTGGTAATGGCCCACACCAGGGCTAGGAACTCAAGCTTAAAGGAGCTGTAATTTTCAGGGTTCCTCTCCGTGGGCCGGAGTTTTCTGCTGGCGTAGGCGATCACTTTTTCCCTTCCGTTCTGGACCTGGGACAGGACGGCTCCCAAGCCTACATTACTGGCATCAGTGTAGAGGATGAATGGGAGACTATAGTCGGGGTACGCTAGGATTTCTTCCCTGGTCAAGGCCGTCTTCAGCTGGCGGAAGGACTCTTCATGCTTCTCTTCCCACGCCAACGGGGTTCCAGAGGGCCTACCACCCTTGGTCTGTCCTACGAGGAGGTCTTGCATGGGGGCGGCCATCTTCGTGTATCCCTTAATGAAGCGTCGGTAATAGCCCACCAGGCCTAGGAACTGTCTCACCTCTCTTACCGTGGTCGGCCTCGGCCAGTCCTGAATGGCAGTGATCTTTTCAGGATCTGGGGCGACGCCTTCCGTGCCCACTACATGTCCGAGGTACTGCACCCTGGGTTTCAGTAGGTGGCACTTAGAGGGCTTCAATTTCATCCCATATTTGGCTAGGGACGCGAACACTTCAGCCAGATGTTCCAGATGGGCCTCATACGTCTGGGAATACACGATCACATCGTCCAGGTACAGTAGGACCGTTTCGAAATTGAGATGTCCCAGGCAGTACTCCATGAGCCGTTGGAAGGTTCCCGGGGCATTGCACAGCCCGAACGGCATGCTGTAAAACTCGCAGAGTCTCATGGGAGTGGCGAATGCCGTCTTCTCACGGTCCTCTGGTGCGACCACTACCTGCCAGTACCCGCTAGTAAGATCATGGGTAGAGAAGAAGTTAGGAGTTCTCAGTGCAGCTAGCGACTCTTCAATACGGGGAAGAGGTTAGGCATCTTTATGCGTGATCTGGTTGATCTTCCGGTAATCCACACACATTCTCATGGTGCCGTCCTTCTTCTTCATCAGCACCAGTGGGGCTGCCCAGGGACTACAACTATCCCGAATGACCCCTGCCTCCTTCATGTTCCTCAACATGTCTTTGGCGCATTGATAGTGTGCTGGCGGAATGGGCCTATACCTCTCTTTGATGGGTGGGTGTAGGCCTGTAGGGATATGGTGTTGAATCCCCTTAATCCTCCCGAAATCTAATGGGTGCTGAAAACCTGTTCATACTCTTGCACTACTCTAGATTCAAAGAAGTCGATCCAGCACGGTGCATTTGATTAAAAATAAAAGACCTTTATTGAAAAACCATTAAAAAGTCCATTATGCCATGCTAGGAGGATGGGTTGTCCTTACTCAGTCTCCAAGATTCAAAGAAGTCGATCCAGCACGGTGCATTTGATTAAAAATAAAAGTCCTTTATTGAAAAACCATTAAAAAGTCCATTATGCCATGCTAGGAGGACGGGTTGTCCTTACTCAGTCTCCTGCTCCTGTTCAAATCTTGCACTACCCTGTATACCCCCTCTTTGTGATGCGTGGGTGTGGTTTCAGTACCTACGTGTAGTTCCTGGCACCACTCTTCTAACTGTTCAGGGGGTGCATGGTTACTGGCAGGGGATGCTGAGGTAGGAGGGGCGGCTTCGTGAATGGTGAGAGGGTCTATGGTGAGCAACTTGGTGAGGGTAGCGTAACGGGGGAGCCTGACTTCCTCCTCTCCACAATTCAGCACTCTTACATGCACTCTCCCCTTTTTAACGTCAACCACCCCTCTGGTCACCATCACCGTGGGCCAGTGTTCAAAAGGCGTGGGTTCCACCATCGCCGGGTAGTCGCGCCCCTGGGGGCCTACTGCTGCCCTGCACCAAATCATCATCTTACTTCGGGGTGGCACTACTAAGGGGGACACATCCATCACCCTCACTCCGCCAATCTCTCCGCCAGTTGAGTTCACTTGCTGCCAATACAGAAGGGCCCGGATCTCACGCTGCACAGCCCTCTGTCGGCCTCCTCCTGCTGTGGCGGAAAACTGCTGCAACAGATTCAGCACCTCACTCATACAATGCTCCATCACATTGGTCCCTAAGATTACCTTCGGGGTATGATCACTGGGTTCATTCATTACCACAATCATCCCTTGATTCTTTAGCTCTGCACGTCCCACAGTTAGGGTCACTTGCTTGTACCCCACCTGGGTTAGCGGGAGTCCATTGGCTGCGACAAGGGTCAGGCTATCATCAGAGGGGGCAAGTTCATCAGTGCCCCAATACTGCTGGTACAGTGTATATGGTATAGTGGTTACCTGTGATCCTGTGTCCAAGAGGGCCATGAGCGGGACGCCGTCCACTGCCAGGGGGATGATGGGGCGAGCCTCGACGTACCGGTCTCGCCAATCGGGGGGGCTGTTGGTATCTACTCCTGAAGATTGGCCCTTGGCCCCAGGGGTTGCTCGTTTAACGGGCACCGCCTAGAGTAGTGGCCAGGCTTGCTGCACCTGTAACAAATAGGGGGCCCATACCGTGAGTCATTGGTCCTTCTCCGCTGCATCCAGGGGACATCCTCCGGGCTGTCAGCGAGCTGGATCCCTCCTGGGGGCTTGACTCTAGTCGGAAGCTGGCGTGCGGCGAGGATCTTGGCTAGGTCTCCATCCATGCGGTGGACCTGGGCCGCTAGTTCCTCTATCATCCCAACGGGCGCTGCAGGGGCCGGTAGAGCCGGGGGTGGAGGTGCCACCGTGATAGCAGCGGTCTCAGCAGGCCATGAAGCCGCCTCAGGAGCGTCTGGTGTTGGGGCCTGCAGGGCCTTGATGGCCCACTCTTTCAGAACTGCAAAGTCCAGATTGGGGTGTTCTAGGGCCCACAGCCGCAGCTGCTTGCAGTCTTCCACGGACCCCAGCCCTTGCAGGAATTGTTCTACTAGCATCTTATTGCTGTCTGCATCATTAATAGTGTCCACCCGCTTTAGTGTACGGAGGTCTGTTTGCAGGTGCAGGGCATAGTCTCTTACATCGTCCACAGGCCGTTGTCGGCACTGATAAAACTGCATCCGCAGCTCCGCTTCTGTGCGGGTCTCAAAAGCGATTTGTAGTTTCTCGAAAATTGTAGTCACCGAGGCCCGGTCTGCGTCGGTCCAGGTCTCCGCCTCCTGCTCAGCTGCGCCAGTTACCTGCCCTAACACTACCGCTGCCCATTGCCTATCAGCCAAGGGATATAAATCGAGAACCGGGCTAATCTTTTTCCGGAACACCTGCAAAGCATCAGGCTTCCCATCGTACTGCGGTAGCCAGGTAGCACCGGGCACATAGGGCAGGGATAACGGCATCACCTGGGCGACCGCAGGGCCCGCGGCCTCCCCCGCTCCTGCGGCCGGAGCATGGGCTACTCCGTTTCCAACTACGGGTGTGGCGGCAGCTGCAACCGCCGCTCCTCCAACAGCTCTGTCGGGCGCAGACATCTTTTTTCTGTCCCCCCCTTGGTTCTCTTCAGCACTTCCATTTTATTGGGGGCGGGGCTTCGTTTTCACGCCTTCCCTGCTCGGAGAAGACGCTCGAGTGGGAGATTTTCGCGCCAAAGATGGCGGCGCTTCAAAATTTTCGGCCGGACACTGCCGGCGGAGATCACAAGGCGCACTTCTACTTGTAAGTAGATCGGTCCAATCCTGTTCGTGACACCAAGTTGTCGCGGGCGGGGAGGACGCCACTGCGCTGCGCTCGCTAACGCTCAGGTCCGTCGCTGCTGCTCGGTGGCTCGAGAGGTGGGCCAGATCCGGGGACTCGAGCGGCGCTCCTCGCCCGTGAGTTAAAAGGGTGGTTGGTTTGGGGGGAATTTAGTCCGTGACGCCACCCACGGGTTGTGGTGAAGATGGGCACCACCGCTGCTGGTGATAGGGATCCCGGGAGCGATGGTATGGAGCAGCTGGGATGCTGTTTTCCACCTCCGTGGGTAGGGGTCGGTGGTCCCGGGGCCCGGTTGTGTGACGGGGAGGCAGGGTTGGTGAGGTGCAGGGTTGCAGGGACAGCACGGCGCGGTGCCGGATGGCACGGGTGTACTCACTCAGTAAGAGATGCACAAAGTCCTCGGTAAACCAAACGGCTGGATGGACGGGTCCCGCAGCCGGCTGCTGTGTATCTCCCCGGACAGGTGATGGCAGCTGTCTTTCCCTGCACCTTAGTGTACTGTCTTGACTATGATAGGTTCCCAACGGTAGTCTGCTCCCCGGTGTATGGGTGCCGGAGGAGCCTGTTTTCCCGTAGGCGCTGGCCCTTGGGTCTCTAGCCTTAGGCGGTAGCTGTATACCCTCACGGAGTGGGCGGTTGCCTTCAATCGGGTCTTTGGCTGTTAGGAAACCCCTGGGGTTCCTGTCACACTCGGATTTGACTGTTGACGGCGACTCCAAGCCTAGTCGGGGTCCGAAAGCCCTGCCTGTGTGTGCTGGCTTCAGTTCGCTCCCCGGTCGGTACCGGCGGGCCGTCGCCCGTCCCCGGTCCTACGGTTCCGCGTCGATCCACCACTCCTGCACACGGCCACCACCGTCTGCCAACCTTGTTGTGAATGCCTGGGCCACAAACCCAGACACCCTTCACTTTACTCCTCTCACTTCAACCTCCTAAACTCTACTCCCAGCTTTTCCCGCCTCCAGGCCTGTGAACTCCTCGGTGGGCGGGGCCAACTGCTTGGCTCCGCCCCACCTGGTGTGGACATCAGACCCTGGAGGGAGGCAACAAGGGTTTTGTGTTTGGCTAATGTTACTGACTAGTGGGGGTGGGGGTGTTTGTGTGTTACCTGTGACGACCTGGCTAGTCCAGGGCGCCACAGCAGCATGTCAATTCTTTGAGCATTTTTGTCTGCGTTTTTCACCCCTAAAAGCAATATAAAAACACATTAAAAAAAAGCTGCAAAAACACGTGTTTTTCCTGCCAAGAGATGCAGAGATGATGCAGAATTTTGTTCAACCAAATAGTGAATGTGTGCACATCGCCTTAGACTATTTCTTATGGGACATGTTCCTGTCAATTTATATAAAAATATGTCTGTGCCCCAGAGAGGCTAAGCTTTAACTTGCACTAAATTTTATTTTACCTGGAGCTCTTATACCCTCTTGAAACAAAACCATCCTGCACCACTTCCTGTCATACCTAGACACCGGGGATGGAAAAAATTGGCTCCAGCTCACCTAGTCCTTAGGAGAACACTTGGCCGAACGGTGCATGGATATAGAAGACCAGATACGCACTCACATAGATAGATTCAAGTACCCTCTTTTGACAGAGTAGTAAGGGCACACAGTACGAAACTTGTTCTTGCTGTTCTGTTTGTTTAATGGATTTTAACATGGACTTTAAAAGCGGAAGGAATTTTTAAACTTTGAATACATTTTTGCATTTTAAACATGACCGGAACGTGACTGTTGGATATCCTACTTGACTTTATCTTGACACTGGGAATGTATTATACTGTTTTTAATGGTGAAATGGGTGAGAGTAATGTTATAAGGAGATGGAGGAATTAGTCGTTTAGCTCTCAGAGGATATATAACATGCTGGGTATCAGGAATACTGACCTGCCCTACAGACCGATGCCTCCACAAAGTTCAGGAAGAGAGTAGCATGACAATGGGTATTGTTGAGTCATTAAAAATACTTCTAACTAGTAATGAATCTAATGATTCATTAGAATACTTCTAATGCACCTCTTCCCTACCCCGAACGACATGACTACACTGGTATGGATTTAACTGGCTACAGCATCTTTTTATTATAACAAACCATATAAGCATAACACATGTAACCTAAAGAAACCCAGAGTGTGGTCCTGGAAGCCTACAACCTGCTAACAGGCAGTCTACTCAAACCATAGTTCAGGCTGATCTAGTACCTAACACAAGTTAAACCTGGCTTCATTCTAAAGCAAGCCCCATCCCGTGACCCATCTTGACCAACCACACAAAATCCTCTACCCATTGGCATATAAAGAGGTCCACTGGAGTGGTACATAGCCTTGTGGGTTCTCTCCCTCACCGTTCTGTCACTAACCACAAAACACCAACTTCAAGGACCCTGCTCCTCTTGCCCTGCTGCTATGACAAAGAAGACAAAAATAATTGCTCCATTCTCCAAGTAATAAAACTTATCCAACAATCATACGCTATTACCTACTTTTTAAAAAAATTAATTCCAGTATCAAGAAACAGTGGAAGGGTGGGTGGGAGAGTCATCCCTCTATATGCCTAAAATGGCTGCCCTTCACTAATGGACGTTCCCTTATAAACCCCCCATAAGCGCCACGCCTCTTCTAACTACTCTCCCAATACTATTTCCAATCCCCTTCTTCAAGACCCTACAATTTAACCCCTTCCTAAAAAACCAAACCCTCACTCTACGTAAATGCACTCCTTAAACCTGTCATGTCGACCTCTGGTTTATGGCAGGGGCCCGGTACGGCTTGTCTACAAACATAAGAGTAGGACATGGTGGCATACTAAAGTGACTCACAGAGTATCTATGGAACTGCACATAGCTCAGCAGTGGATCTGCATACACAAAAGAGTGAGAGATTTTAAAGCAAAAGAAGAAACCTCATTTTTTTTTAAATTAGATGTATTGAAGAATAAAATAAAATGGCTACAAAAATAAATAAACAAAACAAAGCATAGAATATAAGCACCAAAAAATTTAAGGCAAAATGATTTATCAAATTTTGTGGAATCTCTTTAGTTTTTAGCAAAAGATGCAGTTGGATCTTTTGGTCCATACAATCATTTCTTCCTCTGAGGTTTCAGGAGATTAATTTAAATAGGAACTCTTTTTCAGTGGTGCGAGTGTGCCTAAGGCTGCCATTAAGTCCAGTAACAGTATCTGGAGAAGAGTTAAGCCAGTTTGTTAAAAATTCTTTCTAGCCCTCAGTCCTAGTGCAGTAAAGTTGTTAACCCCGTATGTAACCAAAGTGTCTTGAGATGCAAATATTTAGGTTCTGTAAGACATCAATTGTTCACACCTGCAATTTGTTGCACCTTCTGGTAAGGACTGTGGTTTGCAAGTAATAGACAATACTGTATATACTTAAGGGTTCGGTTCCACTTGCGGATAGGTTCCGATGCGAGAGCATCTGAAGCGATACGCTAATGACTCTCTGCTGCGAGCGCCAGCCGAAGATCACGCGACTGTGATACGATTTTGCAATCAGGTACCCGCCTGTCTCTGCGTACATTGTACTGCGGTCGAATGACATGCGAGTGCAGTGCAATGTTTCACACGCACCCATAGACTTGTATGGGGGTGTGTGAGCCGAGACTCGCTGCCAAACGCAGCATGCTGCAATTCATCCCTCATGCCAATTTGACATGAGAAATCAATCACAGATGGACACTGCCCCATAGTTTTGCACAAGAGTGAGAGCAATGCGATGTTTTATCGGATTTGCACTCATCCATGCAAAATACAAGTGGAACCGAGCCCTAATACAGAGGAGCGGATTGCTTGAAATTCAAATTTGCTAACTCTGTCAAATTTTTCTCGAAAAAATGTAATCATGGCGAATAAATTAATAATGAATCACAATATTGCATGGCCTTCACAATTGCCTGAAAATATGTGTATAACACTCAGCTTTCTCTTAGAAATGTTTTGAACCTATAAATCACAAGCCTTGGTTTTTGGTGGTTTATTTAATAGCAAAATTAGGACAGAGGGTTATTAAAGGGTTTGTCTAGTCTTAAATGACCAGTCTACAGTCACTCTGTGTGTCACTCTATATGACTGCAGACTTATGAATCCTTGAAACATACACACTGAACGCTGTGAGGATATCACTCAGCAGGTGAAACAATTTAAAGCCTCCCGGGGCTTCCATTTCCTGTTGGTGATGTTTCTGTAGTTGACCCTGCTTGGAACTACAGCTTGTTGTATTGTGTTTCTGAAATGCCCACCAGGGCCTTGGGGGCACTCGGAACCAGGCTGGTTCTGTTTTGGGAGGTCACGGCAGCAAGGGCCCAATTCTGTGATCCTGGCGGTGTTGTTTATTAAATGATAAGATGGAGGGATATTTACAGGAGATAAGTCGTGACGCCACCTGTGGTATGCGGCAAGATATAGGCCACCACTGCAATTCAGTTCCCCTGGGGTCAGTGGTGATGCAGCTGAGTTTGTATAGCTCTCCACAGGTAGAGCTGCATCCCCAGGGCTGTTAGTGGTGTATGATGGGAGTAGTAGTAGTCTTTAAGAGGGAGAGCGCGGGCGGAGCAGAAAAAGAGTCCAAAACACAGGGTAATGCAGTCACCAGTTCTTTACTCACAGTTCTCAGCTCCAGGTTGTTACAACCGGTCAGAGGCTGCCCTTACAGTGCCGAGTCCTGCTGTGATGGGAACCAGCTGATCCTGGGTAATTCGGAGGCCTAAGACCGATGTTCCTTTCTGTTAAAAAACCTTCCCAGGTTGTCTTGCTGCGCTGGCTTTGCCCTCCTGCCCTACACCCTCACACCAGAGCCGTCGTCTACAGACCCTGTTATGGGTGGCTTGTTTGTTCTATCCCTTGGCCCTCTGTGGTCACCTTTTCACTGGTTGTATGTGGATGTGGCTTCGGCACTTGAAGTTGTGGTAGCCTCTGGTTTGCTAGCTGAGCCTGGTTGTTCTCCAGTAGTCTAGGGGCCGGTCCCCTTTGCGGCCTAATCCCTCCACAATGGTACAATGGCTGTGAATGCGAGCCCACAGGTGGATTTCTCACTTCCCGTGGCTCTAAGACCCCGTTTTCCTTTCCTCCTTCTCCTTTACAGTTCCTTGGACGAGCTCGAGACCCGGGACCGCTCCTCTCCACGTCTCCTTTGTTCTGCTCTTCACTGTTCTCAGTTTCCACCCCCTAAATAATCCCACCTCCAGACTGGTTCTGGGACTGTGCTCTCCCAAGGGAGCAACTCGCTCTCACCGCAGCCTGATGGAGTGTAGCTAAATCAGGAGTGTGTGTGCATGCAATAGTCTGTGACCTCCTCCTTACCAGGGAATGGGGTCCCACACCTCTGCATGAGGTGCAGTACCTTTGTGGTGACTGGACCCTCAGGGGTGCCACATTTCTCCTGGCAGATTATAACTTTCAGTTTACCTTATTTTACTCTGCACCTTCCCCCGAATTTTTTAGGAGGTTTGTAGAACTCTCGATGACTGCTTAGGAAAAGAAAGTCCTAGTGGTCATCTGAGTCATCCAATTACACTTGTTATAATCTGAGCAGGGGCTTTTAGTGACTGTGCAGCTGAGACCTCTAGTCTGTACAAGAACCGGGCGGCGGGCGAGGTGTAGTAGTTTTAAGTAAGATCTTATTTTTTGATATTATTATATCATCTGCACACTTAAATGAATATAACAACACTGAGTGACTATTCAGCTACAGCACCTCCCTATATATATATATATATATATATATATATATATATTGTGAGACTGTGACCAGGGTTGTCTATGACGGCTGGTACGTCTCGCCCCGGTTGTGCTCCCTCCATGTATAGAAAGCAACTCCACTCCAGGGTTTATTGCTGTTTCCCTGCAGGCTGAAAGGAGGGTTAAAAGGAAACAGGAACCTGGGTGTGGGCCCCTAGTGTGAGGGAGTGAATACAACTCCCTAAGCTTCTGCCAAAGAAGCACATGTGAGCCATTTCTGGAATCTGGTTTGTTGGTTCTGGAGGAGGATATTCCGGAACACGTGTTGTGTGCTGTTTTGGATTTTTGTTTGGACAATAAACCGTGTGCTGTGACCATTGGTGCCTGGATCCCGTGTCTTCTGCCGCGCAGCCGACCACGCTACCTCACATATGGTGGAGAATGCGGGCAGTCCAGCCCGGTGAGGTGTAGCATCCATCCCTGGTGACCCAGTAGCGCATGTCCTGGATTCGAGCGGCTACACTACAGCCCAAACCCGGCAGCACCATGGAGGACATACTAAAGCAGCTGGCTCAGGCTAATGCACAGCAACAACAGACCAATGCACACCTGCTCCGGTCGTTGGATCGTCAGCAGCAACAGCACCAGCACTCCTTGCAATTGCAGGAACAAAGGCACCAAGAACAGATGGTCCTCCTGACCATGTCGATCCGTGCCGGACCGGCAGCCACAACCCCGGGTCCGGGTGACGACAGCAGCATCTGGAAGGCGGTAAGACAGGCGTTGCAAAAGATGACCCCGGGGGATGATGTGGAAGCGTTCCTGGCTGTGTTTGAGCGAGTGGCCGAGCGGGAGAAGCTGCCGACTCCCCAGTGGGCTGAGGTATTGTCGCCCTATCTGACGGGGGAGCCCCAAAAAGCGTACCTGGACCTCTGTACCAAGGACGCCATAGAATATGAGACCCTGAAAGCCGAAATCTTTGCTCGGTTGGGGGTGAATACTTATGTACGTGCTCAGCGGATAAATCAGTGGTTCTGTGAGGAAGTCAAACCCATACGCTCCCAGGCCTATGACTTGTTGCATCTGGTAAAGAAGTGGTTGCAGTCCGACACTCTGAGCCCAGCGCAAATGGTGGAGAGGGTAGTGGTTGATCATTTTGTGCGCACTTTACCCGTCACCATTCAACGGTGGGTAGGACAGGGCGACCCAAGTACCCTGGACCAATTAGTGTGCATGGTGGAGCGGCATGTGGCTACGCAGGACTTGATACGGGACACTGAGACTTTGCGTGCCGCCCGTCGGTCCGGCCCCTCCAAGCCTCGGGCCAAGGACCCACCGCTGACACCGGTGCGGGAGTCCGCTACCGTCCCGCCTGAGGCCGCGCCCACCGTCCCTGAGGTCCAGAAGACTATGTACCCTAAACGACAAATCGTCAAGGAGGTTTCCTTCCCTATTAGATGTTGGCGGTGCCAGCGGGTGGGACATATGGAAGCCCAGTGTCCACTCACCATGGAGCCCATGGATTGTGGGGTTACCCGGTGGGGTTCAATGTATGCTCAGGCGGTGTGTACCGCGGACCTTGTCTCCCCGGAGACTGAGCCCCACTTGTGCCAAATACAGGTGAATGGACGTCCGGTTACAGGCTTGTTGGATTCCGGAAGCTTAGTGACCCTTGTGCGATCAACCCTAATGGCTGAAGTAAAGGCCACAGGACGTACAGTGGGGGTGGTTTGCATACATGGGGACCGCCGAGACTATCCCACGGGGGTTGTCACCATCACAGCACCCTGCGGTCAGGTGCAACATGAGGTGGGACTTATGAACACTCTTCCCTATGACATGATCCTAGGAAGGGATCTGCCAAATTTCTGGACTCTATTGAAGGCGCCTTCTAAGTCCCCTCAGGTAATGGACAGTCCGGGGCCTGAGCCCGACAATCCCGAATCCGGGACGCCTGCCGTAGGGGTCCCCATGACAGGGACAGAATGTGAACCTGATAGGTCACCCCTAGAGGTATTGGCAGGAGAGGCTGAGATGGTCGAGCCAATCCCGGAGTTGGGGGCGTCCCCGGATACGTTTGGGACAGCCCAACTCCAGGACCCTACATTAATACATGCCCGTAGTCGGGTGACAGTGGTTGATGGGGTGGCACAGGTGCCCGGTGCCCAGGTAAGGTACCCCCATTTCGCTCTTAAGCAGGACTTGCTCTACCGGGTAGATGAAATACAGGGCGGGGTGGTAGAGCAGTTGGTGGTGCCCCAGCCATATCGCCGGCGGGTCCTCGACTTGGCTCATAAACACCTGATGAGTTGCCACCTAGGGGCCAAGAAAACGCAGGAGCGACTATTGCAAAGGTTCTATTGGCCCGGGGTCTTTGGGAAGGTAAAACGGTTCTGCGAAACCTGCCCGGAGTGTCAGCTTACCGCACCCCTGGCCCACTTTCGCAGTCTGTTGGTACCGTTACCCATTATAGAAGTCCCTTTGGAACAGATAGGGATGGATCAGGTGGGGCCCCTTGTAAAGTCCGCTCGAGGGCACCAACACATCCTAGTGATCGTTGATTATGCCACCCGGTATCCAGAGGCGATACCTCTCAGACATACTGCAGCAAAGCTTATAGCTCGGGAGTTGTTTGCTGTGTTCTGCTGGGTGGGGTTGCCCAAGGAGATCCTTACGGATCAGGGGACCCCATTCATGTCTAAAGTGACCAAAGATCTATGCCGGCTACTCCAGATCAAGCAGTTGCGTACGTCTGTGTATCATCCTCAAACGGACGGTTTAGTGGAGCGATTCAATAAAACCCTGAAAACCATGCTCAAAAGGGTGATTTCAAAAGACGGGAAAGACTGGGATATGATGCGTCCCTATTTGATGTTTGCCATCCGAGAGGTGCCACAGGCATCCACGGGGTTTTCGCCTTTTGAGTTGTTATACGGGCGACATCTCCGGGGATTGTTGGACCTGGCAAAGGAAACATGGGAGCAGGAGTCCACCCCCCATAAAAGTGTGATTGAACACATTTTGGGAATGCAGAACCGCATAAGCACGGTCATGCCAATTGTGAAGGAGCATTTACAGGAGGCTCAGGCCGCGCAGAGCGGCCGGTACAATAGACAAGCCACCATGCGGACCTTTACCCCCGGGGATCGGGTGTTGGTGTTGGTCCCCACGGCAGAGAGTAAATTCCTGGCTCAGTGGCAAGGCCCCTACGAGATAAAGGAAAGAATCGGGGCGGTCAACTATAAGGTATTGCAGCCCGGCAGGCGGAAACCTGAACAAATATACCATGTCAACCTGTTAAAACCTTGGCAGGAACGGAAAAGCCTGATGGTTGATTTTCCCCCATCTCTCTCCTCTTCTGGTCGTTCAAACCCGGCTCCGGCGACCTCCGGAGAATACGAACCGGAAGTAAGGTTTGGAGAAGCCCTCACCAAGCAACAGAGGCAAGAGGCCAGAAGGCTGGTTCAGCAGAACCCCGATGTCTTCTCCGAACTGCCTGGTAGGACCAGTCTGATACGACATGACAATGTCACCGAGCCTCACCTGAAGGTACGCCTAAAGCCATACCGGGTGCCGGAGGCTCGAAGACAAGCCATATCAGAGGAAGTGAAGACAATGCTACGCCTGGGGGTCATCGAACAGTCCCGGAGTGAATGGGCTAGTCCCATTGTCCTAATACCAAAACCTGATGGCTCCTTAAGATTCTGCAACGACTTTAGGAGATTGAACGAAATATCCAAGTTCGATCTCTACCCCATGCTCCGGGTGGATGAGCTGATTGATAGGCTGGGACAGGCGCGATATTTCACCACGCTCGACATGACCAAGGGGTACTGGCAGGTGCCACTGATGGAGTCCGCCAAGGAGAAAACCGCTTTTGTTACGCCGGAGGGTCTCTTCCACTATGTTGTCTTGCCTTTTGGGTTACATGGCGCTCCGGCCACGTTCCAGAGGTTGATGGACCTAGTGCTGGAACCCCACCAGGCGTATGCATCAGCGTACCTTGATGACATCATTATTTACAGCTCCGAGTGGCAGACCCACTTGGAACAGGTACAAGCGGTGGTGAACGCGCTCCGAACAGCCGGATTGACAGCCAATCCCAAGAAGTGTGCGTTGGGACTCACGGAAGCCCGCTACTTGGGCTACGTAATAGGCCAAGGAGTGATTAAGCCCCAAATTAACAAAGTTGAGGCGATCCAGAAGTGGCCTAGACCCCTGACCACGAAGCAGGTTAGGGCCTTCCTGGGTATCGTGGGGTACTACAGGAGATTTGTTCAAAATTTTGCGGGACTATCAGCCCCCTTGACGGACCTTCTCAAAGGCAAGAAGTCCGTCATGGTGCGCTGGAATCCGCAGGCCGAGGACTCCTTCCGGGCCCTGAAGGGGGTCCTGTGCGGACAGCCCGTTCTTGTCAACCCTGATTTCCGGAAGGAGTTCGTAGTACAGACTGACGCCTCTGAAGTCGGCCTGGGGGCAGTGCTGTCTCAGGTGGTTCAGGGGGAGGAACACCCCGTGACCTTCTTAAGTAGGAAGCTCACCCCTCCCGAGCGGAATTATAGCGTAGTGGAGAAGGAGTGCCTGGCGAGCAAGTGGGTCTTGGAGTCCCTACGCTATTACCTGCTGGGACGGCGGTTTCGCTTGGTGACTGATCACTCTCCGCTGGTGTGGATGAGGTCCGCCAAGGAACGGAATGCCCGGGTTACCCGGTGGTTCCTTTCTCTACAGAACTTCTGGTTTACGGTTGAACACCGGGCCGGAAGGTTGCAGGGCAACGCCGATGCCTTGTCCCGCGGCCCGTGTTTGATGGCGGTAGTTCAACCCCGCACGCTTGAACTGAGGGGGGGGGTATGTGAGACTGTGACCGGGGTTGTCTATGACGGCCGGTACGTCTCCACTCCAGGGTTTATTGCTGTTTCCATGCAGGCTGAAAGGAGGGTTAAAAGGAAACAGGAACCTGGGTGTGGGCCCCTAGTGTGAGGGAGTGAATACAACTCCCTAAGCTTCTGCCGAAGAAGCACATGTGAGCCATTTCTGGAATCTGGTTTGTTGGTTCTGGAGGAGGATATTCCGGAACACGTGTTGTGTGCTGTTTTGGATTTTTGTTTGGACAATAAACCGCGTGCTGTGACCATTAGTGCCTGGATCCCGTGTCTTCTGCCGCGCAGCCGACCACGCTACCTCACAATATATATAACTTGAATTTTTGGCTTACAATTCACAGATTGATACTACTACTCCCATTTTCAATGTTCTTCAGAACTGTAGTAGTATACCACAATCAGATTAGGCTATGTGCACACAGTGCGTTGTTTGCGGCGATTTTGCGCATTTTTCGGGTGCGTTTTTGGCCTCAAAACTGCATGACTTTGCTTTCCCAGCAAAGTCTGAGTTTTCATTTTTGATGTCCGCACACAACTTTTTTTTTAAGCTGCATTTTTGAGCTTAAAAAAAATGGACATGTCAATTAATTCCTGCGTTTTTCTTTTTTTTCCCCCCATGCAATGCATTGGAAAAACGCAGAAAAACGCAGAGATAAAAAACGCAGCAAAACGCGATAAAAAAGCATGCGTTTTTACCAATGCGTTTTTTGCACGTTTTTGCCGTGGGTGCGTTTTTGTGCGTTTTAACGTCCAAAAACGCACAAAAACGCAGCGTCAAAAAACGCAGTGTGTGCACATAGCCTTAGTCTTTTTTTTGCCTATATGTAATGAGCTGTGGGCTTTGACCTCCTGTTTCTACACTGTAAAATCCTACAATCGTGCTGCTTGGTGATTCTCGTCTTTTAAAGAGTTTGTGATAGTTTAGCAAGGCCAATCATGATGGACTATGTGATTTAATAGCCGAAATGGAAACCCACGTTGGTTGCACTTCATGTTATTTGTCCACTCTGAGACATCAGCAATGTCTGAAAATGCACCCAGCATTATTTTTTTCTGTGATCTTTGTGAATCAAATCACAAAGTGTTCAATTTCTGATTTCAGAGCTGCAGCTCCTTCCTCAGGACAAATCACATTGAATGTGGTTTGTCCTATGGAAGGAACTGCAACTTTGAAATGTGTAGACAAGTAAATCACTGTTCTTGAGCCTGGTCTTGAGTCCATTGATGACAGCGTGGATTTTTAACCGTTTTCTCTTCCATACATTTATGTTTTAATGTGGGTCTGCCACAGTAGGTTTCGTGCTACTATAGGGGTTATGCCTGTCATAACAATATTAGGTGAGCCTCTCCTTGCTTTTTACTGTGAAAAGTATTGTAGGTAAGACCCTATTTGCGCTGTCTGTTTTCTAGTTCAGGATTTATCTTGAGAAACTGAATTATTAGCAAAGGGATATGAAATGGACATGGATGGGAAAACAAACTCCAAGCCCTTTTGCCAAAACTAGGTCACATGATAAAGGGGATCATTGAGATCAAAAGAGTTATTGTGGCTCAGTTATGGAGTCTAAAGGCCCCGTTACAAGCAACAATATCTCTAACGATATGTCATCGGGGGCACGGATTTCGTGACACACATCCGGCGTCGTTAGCGACGTCGTTGCGTGTAACAGCTACGAACATCTGCTAACGATCAAAAATACCTAATCGTTGATCGTTGACACGTCATTCATTTTCAAAATCTCGTTGGTCATTGTGGACGTAGGTTGTTCGTCGTTCCTGAGGCAGCACACATCGCTACGTGTGACACCCTTGGAGCGACGAACAACCGCTTACCTGCGTCCTCCGGCAATGAGGTGAGCATGTCGTTAATGCGGCTCCTCTCTGTTCCTCCGCTTCTATTGGTCGGCCGCTGTGTGACGTCGCTGTGACGGCGCACGAACCTCCCCCTTAACGAAGAGATTGTTCGCCGCCCACAGCGACGTCGCTAGGAAGGTAAGTATGTGTGACAGATGTTAGCGATATTGTGCGCCACGGGCAGCGATTTGCCTGTGACGCACAAGCGACGGGGTGGGTGCTTTCACGAGCGATATCGCTAGCGATGTCGCTATGTGTAAAGCCCCCTTTAAGGCCCATTTACACACAACGATATCGCTAACGAGATATCATTGGGGTCACGGTGTTGGTGACGCATATCCGGCCTCGTTAGTGATGTCGTTGTGTGTGACACCTTTTTGTGATCAGTAACGATCGCAAAAAGGTGTCAAATCGTTCGTCGTTTACACGTCGTTCATTTTTAAAAAAACGTTCCTCGTTTGGAATGCAGGTTGTTTGTTGTTCCTGCGGCAGCACACATCGCTATGTGTGACACTGCAGGAACAAGGAACAACATTGTACCGGCGTCTGCTGGCAATGAGGAATGAAGAAGGTGGGCGGGATGTTCCGGCCGCTCATTTCCGCCCCTCCGCTTCTATTGGGCGGCCACTTAGTGACGCCGCTGTGACGTCGAACAAACCTCCCCCTCAAAGGAGAGATTGTTCGGCGGCCACAGCGACTTCGGTGAACAGGTAATTGCGTGTGACGCTGCCGTAGCGATATTGTTCGCTATGGCAGCGATCACCCCATGACGCGCCACCGACATGGGCGGGTGCTATTGCTCGTGACATCATAAAATATAAAAAAAGCTCAATCTAACAGGTTGTGCTCCAAAATATAAGGAAAATTATTGTTCAGCTGTAGATATTGCAGATACAACTTGTATTTGATCAATATGGAAACACTTTGAGATATGAACCACTTACTGAAACAAGTAGAACTAATACTTGATCCACTTGTTTGATCTGCGAGACTGAATTAGGGAATCTCAACTCCAAAATGCATCCATATTGATTTAATAAAAATTGCACTTATAACATCTACAGCTGAACAATAATGGCCTTATATTTTGTAGCATGGTCCATTAGATTGTCTATCTTTTCACATATTTATTTCTTTTAATCTTTCACTTTCATGCTGATTACTCAGGCAAGCTTGGATCCTATAGAGGTCTGCTGCCAGGGATGCTGAACCATTTTTTTGTACACACTTTTTAGTGCAATGGCTGTACACAACTGAATTCGTTGAGCAACTCCACAACTGTCATGATTCTGCTGCTCACTGAATGACAGCTTAACCGCCCATTTGCCACCTGATTGTTGGCAGGTAGTTTGTTGGGTTGTCAGCATTGTTGATTAATAATCCAGCCTCCCAATCTGGAACTTGGGTGTCCTGATTATACTCATGCCATCCAGGAGTACTCAGCACCCAAGTAGGCCAGGTCTCCTGGGCTTCCTCCCTATATCACCCTTTCAGGGTAATTACCTGGCTATTTAGCTGACTGTGGTAAGAACATTGCATGTCGTGGCATTGCGCAGTGGTGGGCGTAGCTTGTGCTTTATATTCAGCTGTTTTGATCTCTTGCTCCCTGACATCGGACTTTGCTTTTGACTATTTGTTTGCCTAGCTCCCTTTACCTCAGTCTGTTACCCTTTTTGACATCTGATCTCAGATTATGATATTTTTACTCTTTTGCTCCTGTGCCTTTGACGTACGTCCTGGTATTTGACCCCGGACTTCTTGACTCCCCTGCCTCACTACTTTTCTGTGAGAAGTGACAATATCTAGCGACAGAGCAACCACGTTCAGCCTATCCCCATTCCTGAACATGCATAATGTCCTAGGGTGCGCTCTGTTTGGTTTTTTTTTATTGTAGCTGATTCATATTAAAATTCAGGCAAAGAAAGAAAGCCTTTTATGAACATCACAGTGACGTAGCATTTGATTTTAAGGCACATAACCATCCTATTTAGAAAATGGTGATATTACAAACAGAGTGTAATATTAAAGGACATGTCCAATAAAAACAAATGATCACCTATCCATTTGGTAAGTATAACTTGCTTGAGACCTGCTCCAATCAGCACCTCAGGGAATTGTTATCCCCATTACAAATGAGTCATGATGCAGTGGTTATTCTCTAAGGGGCTGATGGAAAACGTAGGGCGAAGCGCTCATCAGCCCCATACAAGATTAATGGAGGAGTAACCAAGCATGTGTATGGCAGCTCCATTTAAATGGGGGTAGACGTGCTCCATTCTCCTGATTAGTGCCAGTCCCAGAGAATTAGATCCCATTCGATCACCAAGGTATCACCTATTCTTGGAAAAGTCATAGCTTGTTTTCATTGGACAACCCATTTAATGCTGCAAGAATCATAGCATCGTAGAGTTGGAAGGGACCTCAAGGGTCATCGGGTCCAACCCCTGCGAATGCAGGTTTCCTAAATCATCCCAGCTATATGGCACATGTACATACTGTGTATCAGGGCAGACCTATCATTGGTCCAGCTTCTACAGCTGCACAGGGGCCAGGACGTTAGGGGGCCCATTTATTCCTCCAAAGCTGGTGGAATTGTGCATTTTGATGAGTTTTTGGCTGCAAATGGCCCATATATTGTTGTTGAACAGGGGCCTTTTTCGGTCTGTCTGTGTCCGTCAGTGCTGTATATATGTGATGCCCCTGGACTATCGGGTCATCACAGGGTATTGCACAATCTGCCCTCCCGTGCAATATCCGCCTCCTCCTTGGTTATGGGTCCCCAACTATATGGTGTTGTCTACATCAGCTGATTAAAGTCCTAAGGTACACTCTGCACCACACCCACCAGACACACCAGTGGATGGCCTGAGTGGAATAGGGTCGCCCACTTGAGGGGTTGGTAAGGGGAGGTGAGAAGTGTCAGTCAGTGGAGAGTTGAGTGTGGGAAGAGAAGGAGAGAGGAGGTCAGGAGCTGGGCTCCTTGGAGACACCTAGATAGCAGACGGTAGTCTGGATCTGGTAGGAGCTGGACCCCCGGTCGCAGGGGGCACGGAACTGTCCAGGAGGACAGCCGGTGGCCTTGTACCATCACCGGGCTGGGACCAGGGCATGACTGGGTATGCGGGCCCTGGGTCAGGGAGTAGCTTCAGGCAACCTGACAATTTACCCAATGAGAATGGAGCCTTCAAGATCCGCTCTCCACCCGCTTCAAAATCGGGGTAATAGCGCAACGAGAGGGATAGAACTTTCTACAAAAATGGTCCAGAAAATCCCAAGCGTGAACATTGAGAGCAAGCTCCCACACTTAGCCATACTGGGGAGCGGGACCCTACTAGTTCCGTATTACCGGGACCAACAGAGAAGTGAACTTAGTGCCAGGAAGAAGTTCATGGATCACCAGGCAGCACCATTGGGGACGGGGCCCGAACTAGCTCCCCTCAGCGGCAGCGGTATCCAGAACTTTGGTTTATCCAGTTGTCGGTGTCAGTTTACTGGACTGAGTGAGTACGAAAGTGACCCCCTTCGCACTCAACGGCACTCCCCAGACACCATTACCGGGTCCCGGGGCATTCCCCCTACCCGTGGAGGGCTCTAACACCTGGCTGCCCCATTCCATTGCCCCCCGGGTACTCCCAACTGCAGCGGTGGTACCCCACATTACCACATACCACGGGTGGCGTCACAAACTTTAACACAATCCCCTGTAAATACCCCCTTCATTTAAGTGGCTGCGCGACCCCCGGGTCTGGACACCCCTCAAGCCACAGCGGATCCGGATTCGAGCAGCCCGGCTGCTGGCACGGGGGCGGCACAAATGCAATAACAGGAGCACAAATACAGATAAATAGATAAACAGATAGATAGATAGATAGATAGATGGATCTGAAAAGACTGGAAGAACAAAGATACCATGGATCAGTACTATCAAATACAATATGGGTATAAAGCTCAGAAAAAAGAAAATATAACAAAAACACAGAGCAGGAACAGGAGGAGGAGAACCAAAATAGTATTATATATATATATATGGATTTTTTTTCTCTTTTTTTGCATCTGTCATTTGGTTGCTATCTCACATGTGACTGCTTAATCCATCAGAATGCTGTGAAGATAATGTTTTGGGCAACATAACATGAGAGAGGAGACAGACTCCCAAGGACCAGTATCTTTATTGCTAGCAGGATAAACGGATTATGTCAACTATTTTCTGTCGCTGACAGCTTTTCTTATTAACCGATTTTATTTTTTAATCTTCTGGGAAAGAAATATGGTTTTTATGTCACAATAAAACGCTGGTCACATCTAATTCTGCCCTCAAACAAACAGATTTCTTTTAAAGCTTCTGCAGAAGAATTTAAAATAAGTTATAAACACAGGGAGGAGATTTGTGGGTGGGGGGGCGGATTGTGTATTAAAAATGTGTTACCGGTATATAGGGGGGCACATAGAGGAAAATGAGAAAGAAGACGGCGAGATAATCGGAAACATTATATGTTGGAGATAGTTTTGTGCCGCGGAGAGAATGTACACAGAAAAGGTGGCCGTAGTATACGTGTGTATAGGGCTCTCCTGTTACCCAAACAATACATGTTCCATTTTCCAAATCTGAGTAATTTGCTGCTACATCCTAATATGTAAAGGCGACTTCCAATATTTCCTTTACCACGACCGTATACATGGTCAAGACTTTTTTGACACCTTTAAATTTACCCTGAAAAAGAAATGTTGTAATCCTCATTAAGGAAATTCTGCAGAGAACAAAGGGTTAACCCCTTCACCACCCGGCCATTTTCTGTTTTGTTTTTTTTTTTGTTTTTTTTTTTGTCATTTCTCTCTTTTTCTAAGAGCCATAACTTTTGTATTTTTCCATCAACATAGCCATATGAGGTCTTGTTTTTTTTTTTTACCATACAGAGCACTAGAAAACAGAAAAAAATTCCTAATGAGGTGAAATTGCAAAAAAAGTGCACCTACACAATAGATTTTTTGGGGTTTTATATTTATATGTTTATATGTTTGCTATATGGAAAAACCGTCCAGGAAGTATGATTCCCAAGGTCAGTACGAGGTCATAGATACCAAACATGTATAGTTTTTCTTTTATTTAATTTGTAAAAAAAAAACATCAGAAGCTTGTAAAAATTTTAATTTTGCTTTTGGTGCCGTTTTTAGAGACCTGCAATGTTTTAATTTTTAGTGATCCTGGGCTACGTGATGACTTACAGTTAGGTCCAGAAATATTTGGACAGTGACACAATTTTCGCGAGTTGGGCTCTGCATGCCACCACATTGGATTTGAAATGAAATCTCTACAACAGAATTCAAGTGCAGATTGTAACGTTTAATTTGAAGGTTTGAACAAAAATATCTGATAGAAATTGTAGGAATTGTACACATTTCTTTACAAACACTCCACATTTTAGGAGGTCAAAAGTAATTGGACAAATAAACCAAACCCAAACAAAATATTTTTATTTTCAATATTTTGTTGCGAATCCTTTGGAGGCAATCACTGCCTTAAGTCTGGAACCCATGGACATCACCAAACGCTGGGTTTTCTCCTTCTTAATGCTTTGCCAGGCCTTTACAGCCGCCACCTTCAGGTCTTGCTTGTTTGTGGGTCTTTCCGTCTTAAGTCTGGAATTGAGCAAGTGGAATGCATGCTCAATTGGGTTAAGATCTGGTGATTGACTTGGCCATTGCAGAATGTTCCACTTTTTAGCACTCATGAACTCCTGGGTAGCTTTGGCTGTATGCTTGGGGTCATTGTCCATCTGTACTATGAAGCGCCGTCCGATCAACTTTGCGGCATTTGGCTGAATCTGGGCTGAAAGTATATCCCAGTACACTTCAGAATTCATCCGGCTACTCTTGTCTGCTGTTATGTCATCAATAAACACAAGTGACCCAGTGCCATTGAAAGCCATGCATGCCCATGCCATCACGTTGCCTCCACCATGTTTTACAGAGGATGTGGTGTGCCTTGGATCATGTGCCGTTCCCTTTCTTCTCCAAACTTTTTTCTTCCCATCATTCTGGTTCAGGTTGATCTTTGTCTCATCTGTCCATAGAATACTTTTCCAGAACTGAGCTGGCTTCATGAGGTGTTTTTCAGCAAATTTAACTCTGACCTGTCTATTTTTGGAATTGATGAATGGTTTGCATCTAGATGTGAACCCTTTGTATTTACTTTCATGGAGTCTTCTCTTTACTGTTGGCTTAGAGACAGATACACCTACTTCACTGAGAGTGCTCTCGACTTCAGTTGATGTTGTGAACGGGTTCTTCTTCACCAAAGAAAGTATGCGGCGATCATCCACCACTGTTGTCATCCGTGGACGCCCAGGCCTTTTTGAGTTCCCAAGCTCACCAGTCAATTCCTTTTTTCTCAGAATGTACCCGACTGTTGATTTTGCTACTCCAAGCATGTCTGCTATCTCTCTGATGGATTTTTTCTTTTTTTTCAGCCTCAGGATGTTCTGCTTCACCTCAATTGAGAGTTCCTTAGACCGCATGTTGTCTGGTCACAGCAACAGCTTCCAAATGCAAAACCACACACCTGTAATCAACCCCAGACCTTTTAACTACTTCATTGATTACAGGTTAACGAGGGAGACGCCTTCAGAGTTAATTGCAGCCCTTAGAGTCCCTTGTCCAATTACTTTTGGTCCCTTGAAAAAGAGGAAGCTATGCATTACAGAGCTACGATTCCTAAACCCTTTCTCCGATTTGGATGTGAAAACTCTCATATTGCAGCTGGGAGTGTGCACTTTCAGCCCATATTATATATATAATTGTATTTCTGAACATGTTTTTGTAAACAGCTAAAATAACAAAACTTGTGTCACTGTCCAAATATTTCTGGACCTAACTGTATTTCTTGTGCCCTTAGCTGATGTTTTTACTGATATTATTTTTAGATAGATGTGATGTGTTATTTGCCTCTTATTGCATTTTATTGCAATGTTGTGGTGGCCAAAAAAACATAGTTCTGGAGGTTTGTTTTTTTTCCGTTACACTGTTTACCGATCAGATTAATTTAATTTATTTTATATTTTGATAGATTGGACATTTCTGAACTCAGCTCTACCAAATATGTGTTTTTTTTGTTTTTATTTTCAATGGAGCACTTTAGTGGTATTTTTTATTTTTTTCATATTTTTAAAACCTTTTTTTCCTCTCACTTTTTATTGTGTCTACTAGTTCCCTTAAGTGTACTTGAAGCATCCAATTATCCAATCACTTGTACTACAAAGAGCTGGGCATCATCATCACCATCACTTTGTACAGCAGAAATAATTTCATATGAAAGCCGGTATTCACAGTAGGATTGTGTGGGCGTCATTATACAGCGTGGGAGCTAATGTGGGGGTCATTATACAATGTGGAAATGTCCCAGGTACGTCCCGTCCCAGAAGCGGTCGGACCGCTTGAGTCCGGACGTCGCTGCTCTGGTGGCTCGAGGGTGTCCAGACGCGGAGGCTCGGGGTTGCGCTGGTATGTGATGGGGGGTTATTTACATGGTATTTAGGTAGTTTGTGATGCCACCCGTGGTGTGCAGTAACGGGGAGTACCGCCACTGCCATTGGGAGTACCCGAGGTGATGGAACGGGGGCAGCCAGATGACGTTACCCTCCAAGGGTAGGGGATAGCCCCGGGGCTCTGGATGGTGTAATGGGGCTTCAGGGGGATCAGAGACTCGCCGGTTGCAGGGGTTAATCAGGAATCACTCAGAAGGAAGCAGACACTGACAACATAATAAACCAAGTCTCTGAATGCTGCTGTTTTCCAAAGGGGGCTCGTCCGGGTCCCGTCCCCTGCAGCACTGCTGGGTGGTCTGTGGCCTACCTCCTGGCACATTATTTTGGAGTGTCCTTTGTGGCCCATCAGCTTGGAGCTTTCCGTGCCCTGCTCCCTGCTATGAGTTGCAAAAGGAGCTTGCTCTCAGGAGCTCACGCTTGGAATTTCAGTGGGCTGCTTTGCTTGGAAAGCCCTATCCCTCTCATTGCGCTAGTGCGCCTGATCTCTGAGCTTCGTGGGAACAGTCCATGTAGGCCCTGTCCTCCGCAGGTTAATTGCCGGGTTGCCTGAAGCTTCTGCCTGACCTGGGGTCCGTGTACCCCGTTGTGCCTTTGGTCCCAGCCCAGCTATTGAACTGTGGCTGCTGGCTATCCTCCAAGACTAGCCAAGCACCTAGTCACAATCTCCCATGACGGGGTCTCCGACTCCTTCGGGTCCAGACCACCGTCTGCGACCTAGGCTGCTTCTCCTCTGGGAGCTCCAACTCCCAGCTTCCTCGAGCCCCCCTCAGCTCGAGGGCTACCACTCTTCTGACCTGTCACCTCCCACCTCCCTGCCTGACCCCTAGGTGGGCGGCCCTATTCCAGCTTAGCAGCCCACTGGTGTGCCTGACAGGGTGTGGTGCAAGGTGTACTGGAGGCAGTACTGCAGGATGGGGACCCAGAACCATGGGGGTTGAGTCCTCACTGGAGAAAGAACGTGCAGTACCCTGTGAGGATCTGACTAGTCCAGGAGCGTCACAGAAGCTAATGTGGGGTGCTGTTATAGACTGTGGGGATAATTTTGGGAGTCATTATACAGCTTAGGGGCTACTTTAGGAGTCCTTATATAGTGTGGGGGCTACTACGGAAGTAATAATACAATGTGAGGGCTATTGTGAAGACCATCAAACAGTATGTCATTTACTGTGGTGGTGTGGCGCCCTGGCCTAGCCAGGTTGTCACGGATAACACACAAACACCCCCACCCCCATTAGACAGGGACACCAGCCAAACACAAAACCCTTGTTGCCTCCCTCCAGTGTCTGATGTCCACACCAGGTGGGGCGGAGCCAAGCAGTTGGCCTTACCCACCGAGGAGTTCACAGGCCTGGAGGCGGGAAAAGTGTCAGATAGAGTTTGGAGTTTGAAGTGAGAGGAGTAAGCACTTGGATGTCTGGGTTGTGGCCCAGGCACTGACAGCAAGGTTGGCAGACGGTGGTGGCCATCTGCAGGAGTGGTGAATCAACGCGGAACCGTAGGACCGGGGTAAGGCATTGGCCCGCCGGTACCGACCGGGGAGCGAAGTGAAGCCAGCACACACAGGCAGGGCCATCGGACCTCGACCAGGCTTGGAGCCGCCAACAATAGTCAAAACCGAATGTGACCGGAACCCCAGGGGTTTCCTAACAACCAAGGACCCGATTGAAGGCAACCGCCCACACCGTGAGGGTATACAGCTACCGCCTAAGGCTAGAGACCCAAGGGCCAGAGCCTGCGGGCAAACGGGCTCCTCCGGTACCCATACACCGGGGAGCGGACTACCGTTGGGGATCCATAGTAGTCAAACGAGAACATCAAGTTTCAGGGAAAGACAGCCGCCATCACCTGTCCGGGGAGAGACTCTGCAGCCGGCTGCGGGACCCGTCCATCCAGCCGTTTGGTTTACCGAGGACTTTGTGTATCTCTTACTGAGTGAGTACACCCGTGCCATCCGGCACCGCGCCGCACTGTCCCTGCATCCCTGCACCTCACCTACCCTGCCTTCCCGTCACATCATTGGGCCCCGGGGCCACCGACTCCTACCCACGGAGGGGGAAAACAACATCCCAGCTGCTCCTTACCATCACTCCCGGGATCCCCGTCATCAGCAGCGGTGGTGTCCATATTCACCACGACCCGTGGGTGGCGTCACAGACTAAATGCCCCAAACCAACCACCCTTTTCACTCACGGGCGAGGAGTGCCGCTCGAATCCCCGGATCCGGCCCACCGCTCGAGCAGCCGCAGCAGCGCCGGACCCGAGCATTAGCGAGAGCGCAGCAGCGGCGGCGTCCTCCCCACACGCGACAACTTGGCGTCACGAACAGGATCAAACCCATCTACTTACCAGTAGAAGTGCACCTTGTGATCTCCGCCGGCGGTGTCCGGCCAAAAATTTTGAAGCGCCGCCATCTTGGTGCGAAAATCTCACGCTCGAGCATCTCCTCCGAGCAGGGAAGGCGCGAAAGCGAAGCACCGCCCCCAACAAACGGAAGTGCTGAAGAGAACCAAGGGGGGGGGCAGGTGAAGAATGGCGGCATGTAACTAGCGCTGCGGAGTGCAGGGACACCAGGACTCTGCCGAAACACATTCCTGGACGCCAACGTGGAAGGATGTGTCGGAAGATCCAGACCCAGGCTGATTCCCTGATGGAGTGGTGGATGGCCGAGGTGGAGGAACCGGCTGTGGCTGTGCGAGCACGCGAAGTGGAAGCAACCGTGGAGGAGCGGGTAAGCGACCCACGCCCCTATGTCCCCCAGGGACCGGCCACTGCGGCTCAGTGACCCGGTCTGCCCCTGCCCTCTATATCGCCTCCCCCACTGCCCGTACCAGTTGCCACTGCTCCCCTGCTCAGTCCGCTGCCACCAACATCGGCAGCGGAGTCCGTTCTACCAGCCTGCAAAGACCCGCCTGCAGAAGACGTGAGCAGTCAGCCCGTCATCGCTCCGACACCCGTACCAGCCCCATGTCGCGCCTGCGTCCAGAATGTACCTCATCCCGACTTGGACGCACCAGCGATCCCAGAGGAAGCCGCGCTCCAGATGACAACGGCCCTGGCAGTCCGCCCGGCCAAGATGGAGGTGACCGTCGACCGGCAGCCAGCCCAGCAGGTAAAGCTGGCCACACCCAGAATTCAGGCTTCGGCTGAGGCGTCGCGGGGTTGCCGCTGCAAGGCAGCCGAGCAGGCCACGACACAACGGGGTTCCCCAGTGCAGAAGGTGCCGGTCGTAGCCGGCACGGGGAGCTCCGGCTGGGCCCGACCCCCGCACAGAGTGAGACAGAGCGGGCAGACGCTCTGTACTGGGAGCGGCAGCAGCGCCAGCTGGGCCAGGAGATCACTGCCCGAAAAAGGTGTAAAGCGGTTGTGCATGCCCGCATGTATGTGGGGAAAGATCACCTGCAGCAAGCTACCATCGGGGTCCAGAGCAGTGCGCCATGTGAAGGTGGCACTGGAGCCCCACGGTTGAGAATGGACTATTGAGTAAGGCAGCGGTCCACCGTTGCATACAGTTGTCCCTCGTTGGGACCCTCAGCAGTTTGAATGAATAACAAAAATCATCCCGAAAGATCATCTGATTGTGTACCTGATTATCCCGGCCGTTGCCGGCAAGTTGTCCCCGGAGGGACTTTATGTGTTTACCACCTGCTTGAGAGACTACTCATGGTCATGGCCGAGAACTGGCAGGCCACCCACGAACTGGTGGGCATGTAAATAATTTTATGGGATGGAAGCCGTTGCCGCCTCCGGAGAGGCAGATTCGAGGAAGGGCCCACAGCAGAGCAGGCTGGGGCCCAGCCACCACCTGGACCAGTGGCCATCCTCCGGGGGTCAGGGGTCCCCCAAGGACGTGGGGTCCCCTGAAGTGACAGCCGGGTGCGAGTAACCGTACCCGTTCCCGCTCGGGCAGCCTGAACCTGGACTGGGGTCAAGGGGTGCTGCCCACTTCTTAGGGGCAGCATCAGGGCTAGGTTGCTTGGGTGGGAGAGCGGAAGACATCCATCCATCCGTCAGTATTAAAAATGTTTTTGTTTATATGTGCAACGTTTAAGTGTCCTCACAAAAATGCTATATGTTCAAAATGTTTACATGTTATTTATATTTTACAGTTGAAAAATAAAACCGTTGATGGACGGGCAGCCCCCGGATGGTCTGCATTTCACCAAGGGGGAATGTGGCACCCTGGCCTAGCCAGGTCGTCACAGATAACACACAAACACCCCCACCCCCATTAGACAGGGACACCAGCCAAACACAAAACCCTTGTTGCCTCCCTCCAGTGTCTGATGTCCACACCAGGTGGGGTGGAGCCAAGCGGTTGGCCCCACCCACCGAGGAGTTCACAGGCCTGGAGGCGGGAAAAGTGTCAGATAGAGTTTGGAGTTTGAAGTGAGAGGAGTAAGCACTTGGGTGTCTGGGTTGTGGCCCAGGCACTGACAGCAAGGTTGGCAGACGGTGGTGGCCGTCTGCAGGAGTGGTAAATCAACGCGGAACCGTAGGACCGGGGTTGGGCATTGGCCCGCCGATACCGACCGGGGGGCGAAGTGAAGACAGCACACACAGGCAGGGCCATCGGACCCCGACCAGGCTTGGAGCCACCAACAATAGTCAAATCCGAATGTGACCGGAACCCCAGGGGTTTCCTAACAACCAATGACCCGATTGAAGGCAACCGCCCACACCGTGAGGGTATACAGCTACCGCCTAAGGCTAGAGACCCAAGGGCCAGCGCCTGCAGGCAAACGGCTCCTCCGGTACCCATACACCGGGGAGCGGACTACCGTTGGGGATCCATAGTAGTCAAACGAGAACATCAAGGTGCAGGGAAAGACAGCCGCCATCACCTGTCCGGGGAGAGACACTGCAGCCGGCTGCGTGACCCGTCCATCCAGCCGTTTGGTTTACCGAGGACTTTATGCATCTCTTACTGAGTGATTACACCCGTGCCATCCGGCACCGCGCCGCACTGTCCCTGCAACCCTGCACCTCACCAACCTTGCGCCCCCGTCACACCACCGGGCCCCGGGACCACCGACCCCTACCCACGGAGGGGGAAAACAACATCCCAGCTGCTCCCTACCATCGCTCCCGAGATCCCAGTCACCAGCAGCAGTGGTGCCCATCTTCACCACGACTCGTGGGTGGCGTCACGGACTAAATTCCCCCCAAACCAACCACCCTTTTCACTCACAGGCGAGGAGCGCCGCTCGAGTCCCCGGATCCGTCCCACCGCTCGAGCCACCGAGCAGCCGCAGCAGCGCCGGACCCGAGCGTTAGCGAGCGCGCAGCGGCGGTGTTCTCCCCGCTCATGACAGATCCCTCTCACATAATCTCTACAGATGAGTCATGACTGGAAGAAGTTATCATGTTGGTCTGGGCCAGATAGAAAAGACGGGAAAAGTGAACACCACCAGACAGAACATCATCTGTAAGTCTATATCTATACCTGTATTGTAATCTCTTATGTGTTGAACTGGTATCTGTCACAATCTGGTCACTGTGTGGCAGTAATATCAGAGTTGGCCTTTGTATAAAGATTGATTTTGAATAATAGCCCAGTCATCTGCTGAGATTCCCCTGTTTTGGCGATTAGGGTGCAGCACCTCAGTTATTAGGCTATGTTCACACACTGCGTTTTTTACCTGCGTTTTGGGTCCGTTTTTGCTGCAGAAATTTCTTGAGAAATTCTTGTAACCTTTCTGCAGACATTCCCCATCAAAACCTATGGCAAAAAAAATTAGCTGTGCACACACTGCGTTTTTTTCTTAAGAAAATTCTTTCAGTAGATTTTCTTAAGAAAAAGAATGAGCATGTCACTTCTTTTCTGCAGCTAACTGCGTTTTTTGCCATAGATAATTGGCACAATAACGCAGGGAGCAACCAGCGGTCAAAACGCACCAAAAACGGACTGAAAACGCACCAAAAACGCACCAAAAACGCACCGAAATCGCGGCAAAAACGCAGGTGCGTTTTTTAACACAGGTGCACTCTTAAGAAATTTCTTAAGAAATTTCTTAAGAAAAATCATTTTTCTAGTGTGAACATAGCCTAAGCACGGTTAACTGCTTAGGGGCCAACTTAGATGTTTTACCCCTGCTGAGCCGAATCCCTAGCTATGCCTCTGCTTACATTATACATTCCTATATTATTTACAACAATATACACTACATTATAGGCCATACCTTATATATAACACTATGCGTTGATATACTATTACACTTTATATGACACAACACATTATACTGTAAAATAACTTGGCTGGTGTTTCCAGGGGCAGGAACTTGATCACCGTTTATACACCTTCTTACATTTGGACAATAGATGCATGCATGTGTGACGCCCTGGCAAAACCAGACTGCCCGGGACGGGAAAAGGTTCCCCCCAGTTTGAGAGTTCAGTAGTGGAGGTCAGGCCTGTAGTAAACTCACAGGTACCAGGGTAGGAGCCCTGGTGCCACTGGCTAGGAGGAAGACGGTGGTCTCCGTCAGCAGGAGACAGGAAGACGGCTTGGTGGAACCGAGGTGGACTGGGCCAGGGTTGTAGCCTGCCGGTACCGACACGGGGGACCGACCCGGAAACCGTGGCACAAAGGGGGGTACTCGGACCCTGAAGCCAGGAACCAGAACCTACTGGAACTGGTTAATTAACTGATTGAGGCCAGGACTAGAGGTCCTGTCCCACCCGAAGTCCCTCATAGAAGACAACAGCCCACTGATTAGGGATAAGAGGTCACCGCCAAGGCCCATAGATCCCACGGGCCAGCATCTGCGGGCACGGCTCCTTAGGCCACATCCAGCCGGGAGCGGACTCCTATGTTTCATACAAGGAAGTCTTTTCTACTAAAAAGGTGCAGGACAAGGATAGAGACGACCAGCCCTGGTGGGGGATCACGAACGCAACCGGCCGCGGCACCGGCCACCACCATCTTGGTATACCAGAGACTCGTGTGTTTTACTGAAAGTGAGTACACCAACACCCCCTGCAGTCGTCATTCCCCCTGCACCAGAGCCATCGGATCCCGGGGCCACCATTCCTGCCCACGGAAGGGTTAACATCTTGCTGCACAACATCTCCCCCGGGTGCCCCGTAACAGCATTGGTGGTGTCCCACCTTACCACACACCGTGGGTGGCGTCACAAACCTATTACGGCCTAGCCTGTACATCTATGTCCCCCATTTTATTCGGCATGTCCGCGAGACCCCCGAGCCACCACCCCTGAAGGTCCGGATCCGAGCAGCGACCGGCTGCTGGCACGGGGGCGGCACACATGCTTAAGGCAATCTCCAGAAGAAACACGCCTGCACCTAGGTGGACCGAAGATGCACACCTAGACGCACAGGCATTTTTCTATGATTCTTCGAAATTATTAGGTTTTGTTTGTTTATCTTATCTAGAAGAATGTGTGTGGCTTAAGGCCTTTATTGATTGTTGTTCGACAGCCAATTTTGTGAATGCCAAGGTGGCAAGGAATCTTGGTTTACCCTCCTTGCTAGAGTTATGTTTTCCTATAAAAATCACTGCTGTTGATGACCCACCTCTCACCCAGGGTGTGGGGAGAGGTGGTTCATCATCCGAGGTGAAGTATATCATTAAGGAGGGGTCCCTGATAATTTCTGTTTTACATTAAAATCACAGTCATTTTTTTGTCCTTAACTTGTTTGCGGTTGTGTTGTTTTCCATGTCTTGGGCATGTAAACATAACCCAGTCATTGACTGCACCAGGATGATATTGTACACAGGAGCCCTGAGTGTGTGGACACATGTATATCTTTATCTAAAGCCACACTCAATAGTTTACTTGGAATATTTAGTAAATTTGGTGATATGTTTTCTGTGTCCAAATCTGAAAAAATAGCCCCACAATGAGATTATGATTGCCCCAATGATGTGGTATCAAACTCTCATCTCCCCAAAGGTTCTGGTCTAGGATATCAGGCCATGAAAGATTTTATAGCAGACCATCTGAAAAAGTTTCACTAGACCATACAAATCACCAGTAGGGGCAGGTTTCTTATATGTAAAACAGATGGTGGTCTCGGACCTTATATTAACTATCATGAACTTAACAAAATTGCTGTAAAGAATCAGTATCCTCTACCACTCATCCCTGATCTCTATAACCAACTGCTAGGATCCTGTTGGTTTACCAAGCTTCATGCATATAGGAAAAGGAAAGGAGTGGAAGATGGCATCTAGCTCACCTGAGGGTCACTATGAGTATCTCGTGATGCCTTTTGGCTTAAGTAACGCGCCGGCTGTTTTTTACAATTTTGTTAATTACATATTCAGAGATATAAGTGGTCAAAATGTGGTGGTCTATCTGGATGACATTTTAGTTTATTTACCTGATATTAATTCACACATCCAACATGTATGTACTTTGCTCCAAGGACTCAGAGACAATTCTTTATTTGCCAAACTTAAAAAATGTGTTTTCCTGGTGCAGGAATTACACTTTCTGTAATATATCTTGTCCAACTTAGTAGAAGTGAGTGAAACCCAAATCTCTAAAGGCCTTACAGCATTTTATTGGATTTGCAAATTACTATTGGAATTTAATTACAACTTTTTTTGAAAAATGCCAAACCACTCACTTACTTCGCTAAGAAAGGGGGCAGATGAAAGTCTGCGTCAAACAATGCCTTCTCTAAAGGGTGCTTTACACGCTGCGACATCGCTAACGATATATCGTCAGGGTCACGTCGTTAGTGACGCACATCCGGCGCCGTTAGCGTCATCGCAGCGTGTGACACCAAGGAACAACGATCAACGATCGCAAAATCGTTCAAAAATGGTGATCGCTGACACGTCGCTCCTTTCCATAATGTCGTTGCTGCTGCAGGTACGATGTTGTTCGTCGTTCCTGCGGCAGCACACATCGCTATGTGTGACACGCAGGAGCGACGAACATCTCCTTACCTGCGTCAACCGGCAATGCGGAAGGAAGGAGGTGGGCGGGATGTTACGTCCCGCTCATCTCCATCCCTCTGCTTCTATTGGACGCTTGCCGTGTGATGTCGCTGTAACGCCGCACGAACCGCCCCCTTAGAAAGGAGGCGGTTCACCGGCCAGAGCGACTTTGCTAGGCAGGTAAGTTCGTGTGACGGGTGTAAGCGAGGTTGTGGGCCACGGGCAGCGATTTGCCCGTGTCGCACAACCGACGGGGGCGGGTACGCACGCTAGCGATATCGGTAATGATATCGCAGCCTGTAAAGTACCCTTAAGTTAAAAGAATGTTTTTCATCTGACCCCGTATTGGATCAGTCCAATCTAAAGCGTCCTTTTATTATGTAAGTCGATAGCTACGAAGTTGTAGTTGGATCGGTACTATTACAAGGTACCCTGTCTTTTGCTCAATTTCGTCCATGTTTTGCATGTGTCATGGGTGACAGACAGTCATATGGTGTCCATCAATAGAAGGTCACAGCGTTTGGCTGCGCAAACTGCTCCCTGACCTTCTATAATTCCTGTTTGATGTAGTTAGTATCCTATGCATCTCTTTGGCTTTGTTTTCAGCCCTTTTACTTTAGGACCTTGCAAAGTTCCTCACCCTTTCATCTGCTTTTCATCTGTACTTCCTTGGTGTCTCTTTTCCCCATTCTCAGTGTTGATAAGTCAACTATCCTTAACAAGTCTTCAGTGCAAGCAGTTGGCTGGCATTCTTCTGTCGTAACCTGGTGGTTGTTTGTAGTTCCTCTTCATGGGCCATCTGGAGATAAGTTTTTTCCTTCCCTTGTTTGTTATCCTAGTGTTTTCATTACAGTTTACTGGGGTTGACTAAACACTCATCTGATCTGCTCTCTACCTAGGACCCAGATCAGGGTCAGCCTAGGACTAGGTATCCAACTCAGCACATTGGTGCGGAACCTACCTAGGGTGGTGAGGGAGCCCAGTGGTAGGTTTGGTCAGTGGTCACCATCTCCCCCTTCCCTGGACACAGGGTCTTCCTTCCTGTATGCTGACTGTCTGCCTGAGGGACCCAGTTCATTTTCAAATTTTGAAAGTTATTCTATGAAAAGATTAACATTGAGTTTGATTTTTATTCTGAATATCACCCATAGATCAATGGTCAGATAGAACATTCTAATCACATGCTCAAGCAATATCATCAGTGTTATATCTTCGATCATTGTTCCCCATCTCCAGTCCTCAATAGCCACCAACAGTGCATGTTTTCAGGGTTTCCCTAATATTGCACAGGTGATGGATTTTTCACCTGGGCAATGCTAAGGAAATCCTTAAAACATGCACTGCCAGTGGCTCTTGAGGACTGGAGAGGGCATGGTAGTCAGAACTCAGCTGCTAATAAGAGATGTTCTATGGGTCATAGTATCATAGTTTTTAAGGTTGAAGGGAGACTCTAAGTCCATCTAGTTCAACCTGTAGTCTAACATGTTGATCCAGAGGAAGGCAAAAAACCCCCAATGTGGCGAACAAGTTCCAATGGGGAAAAAATTTCCTTCCTGACTCCACATCCGGCAATCAGACTAGTTCCCTGGATCAATACCCTGTCATAAAATCTAATATACATAACTGGTAATATTAAATTTTTCAAGAAAGGCATCCAGGCTTTGCTTAAATGTTAGTAGTGAATCACTCATTACACAATCATGCGGCAGAGAGTTCCATAGTCTCACTGCTCGTACAGTAAAGAATCCTCGTCTGTGATTATGATTAAACCTTCTTTCCTCAAGATGTAGCGGATGCCCCCGTGTTCCAGTCGCAGGCCTAGGTGTAAAAAGATCTTTGGGAAGGTCTCTGTACTGTCCCCTCATATATTTATACATTGTGATTAGATCCCCCCTAAGCCTTCGTTTTTCCAAACTAAATAACCCCAAGTTTAATAACCTGTCTTGGTATTGCAGCCCACCCATTCCTCTAATAATCTTGGTCGCTCTTCTCTGCACCCTCTCCAGTTCAGCTATGTCCTTCTTATATATCAGTGACCAGAATTGTACACAGTATTCTAAGTGCGGTCGCACTAGTGACTTGTACAGAGGTAGAACTATATTTTTTTCATGAACACTTATACCTCTTTTAATACATCCCATTATTTTATTAGCCCTGGCAGCAGTTGCCTGACACTGTCCACTAAAGTGAAGTTTACCATCCACCCATACACCCAAGTCTTTTTCTGTGTCTGTTTTACCCAGTGTTCTACAATTAAGTACATAATCATAAATGTTATTTCCTCTACCCAAGTGCATGACCTTACATTTATCTACATTAAACTTCAATTGCCACTTCTCAGCCCAATCCTCCAATTTACATAAATCTCCCTGTAATATAAAATTATCCTCCTCTGTATTGATTACCCTTGCAGAGTTTAGTATCATCTGCAAATATTGAAATTCTACTCCGCATGCCCCCAACAAGGTAATTTATAAATATGTTGAAAAGAAGCGGGCCCAATACTGACCCCTGTGGTACCCCACTATGAACTGAGACCCAGTCCGAGTACGTACCATTAATAACCACCCTTTGTTTCCTATCACTGAGCCAGTTTTTAACCCAGTTACACATATTTTCCCCTATCCCCATTATTCTCATTTTACGTACCAACCTTTTGTGTGGCACCGTATCAAAAGCTTTTGAAAAGTCCATAAACACAACATCCACTGCATTTCCCTGGTCCAGACTTGAACTTACCTCTTCATAGAAGCTGATCAAATTAGTTTGACAGGATCGATCCCTCATAAACCCATGTTGATACTCTGTCATAAGGTTATTTTTCTTGAGATACTCCAGTGTAGCATCTCTCAAGAAACCCTCAAGGATTTTACCAACCGTAGAGGTTAAACTTACCGGCCTATAATTTCCCGGCTCAGTTTTTGTCCCCTTTTTGAATATTGGCACCACATTTGCTATGCACCAGTCCTGCGGTACCGACCCTGTTATTAAGGAATCTGAGAAGATTAAAAATAATGGTCTATCTATCACAGAACTCAATTCCTGTAGTATTCTGGGGTGTATGCTATCCGGGCCTGGAGATTTGTCAACCTTAGTGATTTCGAGGCGGCGGCGTACTTCCTGCTGGGTTAAGCAGGTAATATTCAAGGGTGAATTTATGGTATCACTGGTCATGTCATCTGCCATGGCATTTTCTTGTATAAAAACCGTAGAAAAAAAGTCATTCAGCAAGTTGGCTTTACCCTCATCACCTTCCACCATTTCACCAAGACTATTTTTAAGAGGGCCAACACTATCACTTTTCAGTTTTTTACTGTTTATGTAGTTAAAGAATATTTTAGGATTATTTTTACTTTCTCTCGCAATGAGTCTCTCTGTCTCAAACTTAGCTAACTTAATTTGCTTTTTACATATTTTATTTAATTTTCTAAAATTATATAATGCCTCATCACTACCTACCCTCTTTAATTCTTTTAAGGCTTTCTGTTTTTCTTTTATTGATTCCCTTACAGCTCTATTTAGCCATAGGGGTTTCCTCCTATTTCTAGCATGTTTGTTCCCATAGGGTATTGTTACGAGGGGGACCCGGGGAAGCGTGCCAAGATGGGAAATGGACAGCTTCCGCCGGTCAAGGTCCACTGTGCGGTGTAAGGGACCGCCGCTGTGGTGGGTGAAGAGTGAGCGGGTTGCTGCTAGCGATCGTCTGGAATGTCACAGACGATCTATGTACACCGATCTGCCCTAACCCGTGAGGGTTGTATGGCACGGATCTCACGGCTCGGTGTACCTGTTGCACGGGGAAGCACAGAGGTGCCCACGCACGTGTGCCAGTGGAAGTCACGAGAATATGGCACGAGGGTAGCACAGAGGTGCCCACGCACGTGTGCTTTCAATAACCAGGTGAGTCCGGTGGAGACTTGAGGAGCTTACCTGGGACAGGAACACGGCCTGTTGAAGGGGATACTGCCGGAGCAGCAAGGCAGGAACACGGCCTGCAAACGAGGTACTGCCGGAGCAGCAAGGGCCAAGCCCACAAGAGACAGTAATGCCTGAGCAGTGGCGTGGCAGCACGCTGCCAGACATCCAAACATAGAAGGACGGTCGCGCGCCGCCATGATGGCAGAGGGAGCTTTTAAGGAGGTGCAGCTCCACCCGAGGGCGGGCGCGAGGCGATGATGACGGACTTGACCCAATCAGGGTCCACGACGCCCCAGCCTGGCCAGTCAGGATTCACCACGTCACCAGCCTTGTCATCAAGCCGTGTGACGTCAGTGAGCGAATCAGGACCCACCACGCATTGCACATGCTCACCCTCCTGCCTCTGGGAAATAGAGGCGGGATCCTCGGTCTCATAATGTGCAGAGATAACGGGAATCTCACTGCTTCCCTGAGCAGTAAACCTCTGCACATTGCGCAGTCTCGCAGACCTTCGGGGCCGCTGAGCAGGAGAGTCTGCGGCAGGCCAGGAATGGGAGACCGCTTCACTCCTTGTAACAGGAGAACCACTAGGTGTCACCCTTCTGCTGCCTCTCTGAGAAGGTATCTCCTGCACATTGCGCAGTCTGGCAGACCTTCGGCGCTGCTGAGCAGGAGTGCTCGTGGCAGGCAAGGAATGGGAGACTGCCTCAGTCCTTGCCTCAGGAGAGCCACGAGATGTAACAGGGTATATTTTCTGCACAAGCCCTATTCAGGATGCTCATAAAAGTCTCCCATTTGCTTTGTGTACTTTTATTACTTAGTACATCATCCCAGTTTATTGCACTAAGATCATCTCTCAACCGTTTAAAATTTGCTTTCCTGAAGTTTAGTGTCCTTGTAGCCCCTCTACTAGACATCTTACTAAAGAATACATGAAAACTTATTATTTTGTGATCACTATTCCCCAAGTAACCCCCAACTTGTATATTTGATATGCGGTCTGGCCTATTGGTTAGTACAAGGTCTAGTAGTGCTCCCCCTCTTGTGGGGTCCTGTACCATTTGTGAAAGGTAATTATCTTTCATTGTTATCAAAAATCTATTTCCTTTGCTGGAACTGCAAGTTTCTGTTCCCCAATTTATATCAGGATAGTTAAAGTACCCCATAATAATTACCTCTCCGAGACTCGCTGCTTTATCAATTTGCTTTATGAGGAGATTCTCTACCTCTTCCATAATATTCGGCGTCTTATAACACACCCCTATCAGTATTTTATTATTCATTCTCCCCCCCCTTATCTCCACCCATAGGGACTCTACATTCTCAGTACCCTCACATATGTTGTCACGCAGGATGGGTTTTAAGGATGATTTTACATATAGACACACACCTCCCCCTCGCTTATTTGTACGGTCATTCCTGAATAGGCTATAACCCTGTAAATTAACAGCCCAGTCATAGCTCTCATCCAGCCATGTCTCTGATATCCCCACTATATCATAATTTTTTTCCAACAATATTAATTCTAATTCCTCCACCTTATTTGTGAGGCTTTGGGCATTAGTGTACATGCACGTTACGTATGACTCTGTACCTGTATTCCTGCTTACTGTATTAACTGTCCTAACCCTTCCCCCGTACCACCCCCAATTTCATTACTTGTGCCCTGGTCACTATCTGCCCTACATTCCCCTTCTATAAAGTGAATACCCTCGCCCCCCATTCCTAGTTTAAACACTCCTCCAACCTTCTAGCCATTTTCTGCCCCAGCACAGCTACACCCTCCCCATTAAGATGCAGCCCATCCCTAGCATAGAATCTATAGCCAACTGAAAAGTCGGTCCAATTCTCCAGGAACCCAAAACCCTCTTTCCTACACCAATTCCTGAGTCACTTGTTAACCTCCCTGATCTCCCCTTGCCTCTCTGGTGTGGCTCGTGGCACAGGTAGTATTTACGAAAATACCACCTTTGAGGTCCATTCTTTAAGCTTACAACCTAATTCCCTGAAATCATCTTTAAGAACCTTCCACCTACCTCTAACTTTGTCATTTGTGCCAATGTGTACAATGACCGCTGTGTCCTCCCCAGCCCCTCCCAGTAATCTGTCAACTCGATCAGCGATGTGCCGAACTCGAGCGCCAGGAAGACAACGCACTGTTCGGCGATCCCTGTCTTTGTGACAGATTGCCCTATCTGTCCCCCTAATAATTGAGTCCCCCACTACCAGTACCTGTCTTGCCTGCCCTGCACTCCTATTCCCCCCCTTACTGGAGCAGACACTCCTCTGGCATTCAGAGGTCATGCCTTGCTGCAGCAATGCTACCCCCTGTAATGACATCCCCCTCATCTGCCAAGTGTGCAAACCTATTGGGGTGTGTCAGTTCAGGACTAGCCTTCCTAGCACTTTTCCCTTTACCCCCCTTTCTAACTGTCACCCAGCTACCTACCTCAACCTCCTGCCGCTCCCTACTACGATCCTCCCCCACATCTGACCCAGCAAGCTGCTGCTCAGTGAGCAGCACACTCCTTTCCATATTGCTAATGCATCTCAGAGTTGCCAGGTGCTCATTTAGATCCAGTATCTGGGCTTCCAAATGTGCAACTTGTGCACATCTCGAACAACAGTATGCACCCTCGAACGGCTTTTCAAGGACTGCATACATGAGACAAGATGTACACTGGATCGCATTAGCAATAGTGGAGCACATTTTCTAATGGGGATAGCACTAAACAAATGTTAAGTAATTAAACAACTAAATACAAACAATTCTACTCACACTTACTTTTGTTCACACTTTGCTCACTCACGCTCACAATGAAGAAGACAGGCCAAAATTTGCGCGCCGCTAGGCGCGCGGTTTTCAGAAGTCTTCCTTCCGGCTGTAACGGCCAAAACCCGGTTCTCCTTGAGCTCGTGGTGACTCTTCACTTATCCCAGAAGGCACTGGGAATATGCAAATTATCCTCGCAAGACTCCTTCCCTGGCTTGGACTCCTTCCAAGCTTTGGTGTTGGGACAAGATAAAAAATATTACATTTAAAGGGAACCTGTCATGTCAAAAATGCTATTAACCTGCATATATAGGGTTAATCTAATCTTCAGGTAATGGGGTTCTAAAACTAATCTCTGAAAGCCTGGTTGCTGGGAGTGAATGAACTTTATTCCTCCCAGCAGTTTCTGGCTTTCAGTCATAGAGGCAGCGACTGCTACCATGCCTGGCAATAACTGACAGCCGGCTTAGAACTATTCTGCCCTCAGTGAAAATATCCATGTCCAATATATATAAAGTGGAACATAATTTAAAAATATTTTCTTTACATTTTGTCCCGATATTAGCAAAAAGTATTAAAAATAAGTCTCACGGTTCACAAAAATATAGGTAAAAATTCTTTGAATATCTGTGCGAGATAATTTGTTAGTGTTGTTAAACACAAATGTACGATACACCCATATATGTGCCTAATCAGAAGTGGTCTGAAATGGACTGTTCTTAGACTGCTTAAACAAGAACTATCAGAGATAGGCCCCGATCGCTGCTGTTAGCTGCAGGTGCTGGCTGTATAACACAGCTGGCACCTGTCCTGTATGGAGTGGGTTCAGCTCCTTTAGGCTATTCCATGCACCCATATCCAACATAGGACATATCAGTACATTGTTTGTCAGGAAGGGGTCAATAATATGTGCCCAAGAGCTGTAATTTGAAGCTCCCGGATCCCATTGCATATTCTCCATCTGCCAATACTGGTCTCTTCTGATAATACAGATGGGTCTAGGAGTGACTGCTATATGTGCACCTCTATAGCTTCATTCATGTAACTAAGCCAGAAATTACTGAAAGTGGTATATAACACTGTGGTTAAGCTCGCTAAAAAGTATTTTCATGATGGCCCAAACTTAGTTCAGGTCAAGAGTGATCATTTTCATTGCGAACGATGGGACCTATAGCTAGAATTGTCCTTTTCTGTACTTGTCTTTCCTGGATACAAGTTTGCATTCATCGGCCCAAAAATGGCATTCAATCTCAAACTTTTCTTTTATTCTAAGTATTTGTGCAAATAGTTTGGTTGTACATTAAAGTTCAGTCGTGGCGTGGAAAGATTAACAAAACAGCATTAGAGAAGAAGATTGAACTTGGTCTATATGTTTGGAGAAACTCATCATTTCAGGTCCGGGATTAGCAACATTTCATCTTCTCAATTCTAAAGAATTAGCAGAAATCAAAGTAATTTTTGCAGATTACAGCACTGGCAAGAGCTTTAAGTAAACAGTTTAGCTAAAGGTTAGAACCTGAAATTGCTTAGTATGGCAAAGTTGTTCTTTAAAATACAGTTTAGTTAAAATGCAATTGTCATTTATTTTATAGAGGAGTGGGATATTTGTGCAGCAGAATGCAATTTATTAAAGCATTAAAAGAGCATTGCAAGTAAAGGGGTATTCCAAGGAAAAGAAATCATCACCTACGTACAGGATAGTTAACAAATAAAATGGTGATGGTCCGACCGCTGGAACCTCCATCAATTGTCAAATTGTTACTCCTGCTCCTAATGAAGTAGAGTGGTGATTAACACTGTGACTCCACTTGGCTATCTCCGTTAGTACAAATATATCAAAAAGACTGACCCGCACATCAAAGGTGTGAACAGGTGCTATCTGAAAACTCAATATAGCTACAAAACACATACAGCTGCACTCTAAAATGCTATCAATGAATAAGGGAACTCTGGTATTGCATTACTGCTATAGGAAGAGATATTTAGCTTATGTATTGGCCAATGCATGTGAGCCCGGTAACCAGCGACAAGGTATATCTCAATATACCGGGACCCTAAGTCAAATGTCTCTATCTGGGTTAAAACCCTACATATCTGGGCTGCTGGGATCTAGCTATAAAGGGGAATGAACACAGCCTGGTTATAGGGCAGAAACCAGGCTGTGCTCATTCCCTTTTATAGCTGGATCCTAGCTGCCCAGACATGTAGGGTTTTAACCCAGATAGAGACATTTGAGTTAGGGTCCCGGTATATTGAGATATACTGTACCTTGTTGCTGGTTACCAGGTTCACATGCATTGGCCAATACATATACTAAGTATCTCTTCCTATAGCAGTAATACAATACCAGAGGTCCCTTATTCATTGTTAGCATTTTAGAGTGCAGCTGTATGTGTTTTGTATCTCCGGTAGTACCATAGAGTATAAATGATGACTGGTGTAGCAGTATGCATACTTTGCTGCATTTAAATTAGGACGAGAATCCCCCAATCTGCTTTGGATCACCACTGATTAAGTAGTTACTACATATTTTGTGGATCAATAATAAAGTCTTGTTGATGGTGTGATCCAGGTTTAAACAGACAATCCAGTTTTGAAAAAAGTGATACAATTTTTGAAAAAAAAAAGGATTTTCTTTTTTTCAAGAAAGAGTGTGCCTTCTGACCAAGAGCAGTGTCTGGTTGCAACTGAAGCCCATTCAGCACTAGGGTAGATGTAATTTAAGTTCTTAGGGGTACTTTGCACGCTGCGACATTGCTAGCCGATGCTAGCGATGCCGAGTGTGATAGTACCCACCCCCGTCGCACATGCGATATCTTGTGGTAGCTGCCGTAGCAAACATTATCGCTACGGCAGCTTCACACACACTTATCTGCCCTGCGATGTCGCTCTGGCCGGCGACCCACCTCCTTCCTAAGGGGGCGGGTCATGCGGCGTCACAGCGATGTCACACGGCAGGCGGCCAATAGAAGCGGAGGGGCGGAGATGAGCGGGACGTAAACATCCCGCCCACCTCCTTCCTTCCGCATAGCCGGTGGAGGCAGGTAAGGAGATGTTCCTCGCTTCTGCGGCTTCACACACAGCGATGTATGCTGCCGCAGGATCGAGGAACAACATCGTATCTCCTATAGGTGCGACATTATGAAAATGACCGACGCTACACAGATCACCGGCTTACGACGCTTTTGCGATTGTTTATCGGCGCATCTAGGCTTTACACGTTGCGACGTTGTTACCGGCGCCGGATGTGCGTCACTTTCGATTTGACCCCGACGATATCGCAGTTGCGATGTCGCAGCGTGCAAAGTACCCCTTAGTATTAAAGGATAGCAGATTTGAAGTTATCCCGAATTGCTATGAAGAGCCCTGTTCTCGAGATCAATGGGGGTCCCATTTGTCTGGCCGCAGCAATAAGGAATTTATCCCCTATTGAATGGATTGGAGAAAGCTTCAAATCCTGGCACAAACCCTTTAAGAATCTTATTTTAAGGGCAACATAATACTAATACATGGCTTTCTAAAAGACATACTTTAGGCAATCTTTTCAAGATGTCACTTTGATAATGTGAATATCACATAGTAACTTTAAAACAGAGATTTCCAAATAGTAAATTGCTGTCAATCACTACTGACAGTGCCTGAGCCCTGCTGGCAAACAGCTAATTTAAAGCTCAAGGAAGAGTTCAATCCAAAATCAATAATCCTGTTACAAATGGTGCAGGTTCCTTCCTCCAGTGATAACATTGGTGGATTCTGTCCTGTAAATTCGTGTTCGTTGGCATCTCTTTAACTGGAACAGTTTTTGAATTATGGCCCTTCTGGGAATATCTGTAATTTACATGGTTTAGATTTGATCTAAAGATAAAAGAAAGCGATCTGACTCCCGATTATTCATTATCATCTAGTCTTTTGTACCGGATCATGTTTGACAATGTATAATATTTGATCACGGATATATGTGTTTTCATGGTGGTAAGCATGGTAAATTGGAGCAAATCTTTCAACGTACTGTATTTTTCGGATAACACACACTTTTCCTCACACAAATTTGGGAAGAAAAAAAAGGGGAGCGTTTTGTAATGCGAATGTAGCTTACCGGGAGGTGAAAAATGGGCGCTGTGCTGGCTTCGGGACTTTGCTGGCTGCAGTGGGGGCTGTGTTGAGCAGGGCAGTGTGGCGGGTGAAATGCTCTGTCAGCAGTGTGGGGTTATGCTGGCTGCGGTGGGGCCTGTGTGGAGCAGGGCAGTGTGGCGGGTGAAATGCTCTGTCGGCGGTGTGGGGCTGTGCTGGCTGCAGTGGGGGCTGTGTGGAGTAGGGCGGTGCAGTGGGTGAGATGCACTGTTGGTGGTGCAGGCTTCAAATAATGGTGCCTGGAGTCGGCGTGTGCACAGATGGAGCTCTTGGCTCAAGTTCTTATCTGCGCACGCTGCCATTCCAGCAGCGGATTTAAGTAAAATAACACCTGGAGGTGGCGCTGCACAGATGATATCTCGGTTTGTCATTGAGCCAAGAGCTTCATCTGTGCACATGCTAACTTCGGGCGCCATATCTTTGAAGCTTGCACCGCTGACAGAGCATCTCACCCGCCGCACTGCCCTGCTCCATGCAGTCCCAACCACAGCCAGCACAGCCCCCACCGCAGCCAGCACAGAGCATCTATGACACCCGCCACACTGCCGTGCTCCAAACAGAGACCACAGCGTACGCATCCAGGACAGTCCCCACTGCAGCATCGCCTTACTGAAGCACCTGCCTCCTGTGACCCCGCTCCACTACCGCTGCCGCCCCTCCTCTGGTAAAACACCACTAATTTTGTTTTTAATTTACCTTTTTTATCTCTAAATGTGGGGTGCATCATATAATCCGGAGCATCTTATAAAACAAAATATACGGTACTTGCCAAGATAAGAAATTTCCCTTCTTTATAGCATCTCATGGTTTATATTACTAATTGCTTGCCCCAAAAAGGAATTTTTTGCACTTAGAGACATTTTGACCTTAGGAAGGGACTCAAAGTTTTGGTGAGAATTGAATCTAAGAAAGTTTGGTAGTTTAACTATATATCATATAATTTTTGGGCAGTAGCAACAGCAAGTAATTAAGTACAAACTTATAGCACATCATGGCCATCTATCTTTCAAGCTATTTAGCTATTGTCACCTCCTAAGTTAGTCCTAACTTTCAGAATTGCAGAGCGAATGTCCTCATATTAGTGAAATTTGTTTTTCTTTATTTTTATTTCGCTTTTTCTTTATTAGAACAAGCTATTTTTTAATTAGACCAGTAGTTGGTGACTTAAGGGTGCTTTACATGCTGCAACATCGCTACAGATATATCGTCGGGATCACGTCGTTAGTGACGCACATCCGGCACTGGTAGCGACATCGCAGTGTGTGACACCAAGGAGTAACGATCAACAAGCGCAAAATCGTTCAAAAACGGTGATCGTTGACACGTCGTTCATTTCCTTAATATCGTTGCTGCCACAGGTACGATGTTGTTCGTTGTTCCTGCGGCATCACACATCGCTATGTGTGACACCGCAGGAACCTGCGTCCACTGGCAATGAAGAAGGAAGGAGGTGGGCGGGATGTTACGTCCCGCTCATCTCCGCCCCTCTGCTTCTATTGGCCGGCCGCTTAGTGACGCCGCAGTGACGTCGCTATGACGTCGAACGCACCTTCCCCTTGAGGGAGGGATTGTTTGGCGGTCACAGCGACGTCGCTGACAAGGTATGTGCGTGTGACGCTGCCGTAGCAATAATTTTCACGATGGCAGCGAGCACCAAATGTCACACGAGCAACGGGGGCGGGTGCTATCGTGCTCGACATCGCTAGCAATCGCTAGCGATGTCGCAGCATGTAAAGCACCCTTTAGTTTAAGGTGCACTTATGGCTGGACTATGAAATCTAATGTTTAATTAAATTTAAAGGGGACCTGTAACTTTCCCCATCATGTCTGATTTGCAGACTGGTATATGTACCGCCCCGTGCTCGGCCGCAGCCGAGCCGCTCAGATCCGGGCTCGTTTGGTGGGTGGCTTGAGCGCCTCCGGACCCGGGGGTCACGTCGCTCTGCAAGGGATTGCTGGCGATCTCGATGGGGGGTGGTTAGGTAGGTGTACGGCCGGAGCCGTGTTTTGAGTTCGTGACGCCACCCACGGGACGTGGTGAAGGTGTAGACACCACCGCTGCAGTTTCAGGGCACCCGGGGGAGATGGTCATGCAGCAAGATGTTAACCCCTCCGTGGGCAGGGATTGTGGCCCCGGGACCCAGGAAGTGTGTAGTGGCTGGGTGGTGCAAGGCGGTGCGCGGCCGGATGGCACAGTTGTACTCATGATTATTGATACACGCGAGTCTCTGGTAAACCAAATTGGTGATGGTCGGTGTCCGCAGCTGGCTGCGACTTGTCCCCCACCCGGGTTGGTGGTCCTGGTCTTTCTCCGGCACCTTTTTATGTTGTGTTGACTGCCTATGCCTCAGAAACAGGAGTCCGCTCTCTGACTATATATGTGCCGGAGGAGTCCATTAGCCCGCAGGCGCTGGCCCGTGGGATCTCTCTGCTTGTGTGGTGGCTTTCTATCCCCCTCGGTGGGCTCTTGCCGTCTTTCGGGTCTTGGAACGGGAAAGGACCTAAGGTCCATACCTCAATCAGTGAATTCGACGTGGTCCAGTGGCTTCTGGGCCTCGTTCTGGATCTGAGTACCCCCCTGGTGCTCCGGTTTCCAGTCTGATTCCCGGTTCGGTACCGGCGGGCCACTACCCTGTCCCGGTCCCTTACGGTTCCACCTGGCCGTCTTCCCGACTCCTGCAGGCCAGGCCACCGCCTGCCTCCTAGTCAAGGTACCAGGGCTATGACCCTGGCACCTGTCTGCTGCACTCTACTCCTGTCACTGACTCTGTGTCCCCACTGGGAACTGAACACTGAACTCTGTTTTTCTGCCTCCGGCCCTCTGGACTGCTTGGTGGGTATGGCCAACTGCCTGGCTCCGCCCCCTGGTGTGACCATCAAACCCTGAGGGAGGTGACTAGGTTTTGTGTGGTTGGCTGTTGTTACATTATTAGGGGGACGGGTGTTATGCAAGGGCCTACCTGTGACTATCTGGCTAGTCCAGGGCGTCACATATAGGGCAGAAAAAGCCAAGCAAATTGATATATAGTATCTTTAGAAAAGTAAAGTAAAATATTTTTACTATGCTATGTAATATGTTCCCTTTATTCACTGTTTTATTTCCATTATGCGGTTTAGTGAGACATGCGGCATTGTGAGTAGAGATAAATGGATCTTCTAACATTTGAATTCCCTAGCTTGGTTGAATTTTACATAAAAAGTTGTCTGAAGGTGATTGAATTTGCCACAAGTATTCAATACAACAAATTATCTAATTACTAGGTATAGCACTCTGAATTCTCCTATTATTGTATTGTACACCTTCTGAACTAATTAATGGACCCGTGAAAGCACCCCTAGAGGTGCGAAACGGTACCGTCGTCCTTGTGCTCCGCTCCCCCAGCTCCCTCATGTCTGTATCACCTGTCTGCAAAAAAGAAAAATAAAATAGATTTCTTGACACCGTAGAGTGCTGCCAAAACTTCTCTTTTTTCTGAACTAATTAATGTAAGTTCAGCTTTATTAAAGTGACCTCAACCTATCTTGCTATTGGAAAACGGATGGTAATCGGTGGCGTATACTTCAGTATAAAACTTTTAAAACTAATTAAATTATAAAAATGATCAAAAAATTATCCTTTTTTTGGAGGCAGATGTATCTCTTGCTGACGTTTATATACTAGTGGTTCAAATGGAAGAAGCTATGATTTTTTTTATACGGGGGGTGAAAAAATTATTGCTGTTTAGAGAATTTTAATTTACTGTTGGGTAAATGAGGAAGCATCACATTTTTAACAAGCTATCCAAAAATGATCCATTTATTTAGAGAGCAAAACAGGTGTGGTGTTTTGAAAGCGAAGAAACAATGGCTTCTCAACTAGGATCTGTAACAGGTTTGCTATTCTCAAAATGACTAAACAATTGAAAATCCTTCTAAAAAAATGATTCCATTATTTAGACATCAGAAACAGGTTAACTGTTTTCAAAGTAATGACTTATCAATGAGCAGGTGAAAAATGATCCCTATTGTGGCAGTCATTTATTTGGTATACTTTGAATTGGGTATATTTGCCAGCAGTAGTACAATATAGCGTACAGCAGGAAATATATGGCTGGCATGGCTGAACAGTGACAGTGTCAGCAAGACATGTGACAGGCTAGGCAAGAAGATGTTCTGCCAGCAATGGCAGCCCAGACGCCACCAGTACAATATTGAGATGATGGATAGGAAGTAGATATCTGGTTACGCGTTGGCCATTGGCTCTAGTGGCAACAGAACAATATAGAAGACTCACCACAGAAAGGCAGGCAGATGTTAAGGCTAATGCAATTATTGGCAACATTTGTAGGTGAATGAAAGGGGGCTGGCTTTTTGCCAAAAGGTTTTTCACACCTTCTTGAGTGTGCCAAGCCACAGGCTCCACTGAAAACCCTGACAGAACGTACTGGACATGGAGTATGGCAATAACAAACTGGGCCAGTTTTTGTCACTGGTCTAAATTACTGAGCCAGGAGTCTATAGGATCAGAGCTCAGGGTGACTACTAGAGCAAGGACACAATCCAGGTATACTGTAACTCTCTGTTCAGACAGTACAACTTTATATACTGATATGCATCAGGATGGAGCAGTAGCAGATAAAACATCAGGTCAATCACATGCTGAAATCACTGCTTTCTTGGTTATTTTTTAAAGCAATAGTGTTAGCAAACACAGTGAAATGTTGACCCTGCAGGGAGAGGAGGGGGTTTCCTGGTCAGTAGGCGACCACTCTGCTAAAGCTTGACTAAATACAAACCAACAGACACAAGAAGTCTTTTGCTTTGCCAAGTAAGTACCCCCTTTTTTTTACATCTTAATTAGCTCAATAAGGTATAACAAAAAAATAAGATAAAAACATTTTTATTAGTACAAAAATTAATTGCTCAAGTTAATTTTTGTACTAATAAAAATGTTTTTATATGCATTTTTTTGTTATACCTTATTGAGCTACCGTATTTTTCGCTTTATAAGACGCACTTTTGTTCCCCCAAATTTTGGGGCAAAGTAGGGGGTGCGTCTTATAATCAGAATATACGGGTCCAGGGGAGGTGGGGGCAACTCTGGAGCGGTGCTGGGGAAGGCTGGTAGAGGCTGCAGGAGGCAGTGTTAGATCTCCTACTCCCGCTCATATAATATGCACTGCCGCTGTCCATCACCGCGGTGCTAAGACCGCACCGCAAGCGATGGGCTGGGGGAGCGGCGCATATTATATCTGCCTGCGCCCCCCCTTTGATCGCACATGCCCCCCCGTGTTAGATATGTCCCCCATGCTGCTGCCCATCCTAAAATAAAACTTACTTACCTCCTCCAGCATGTATTCCCGATCTCACTGCTGCTGCTGTAATCAGGCACGCAGAGATCATGTCACTCTGCTGTGCTGATCACATGACAGATACCGAGAACCAGGAAGTGCAAGAGCTCAGCAGCACGGAGGAAGACACTGGAGAAGGTAAGTTAAAGTGTTTATTTTACTATGGGCATCAGCATGGGGCCATATCTAACACAGGGGGATGTGTGCCAGCTATAGGAGACCTGTGCCAGCTATAGGAGACCTGTGCCAGCAATATGGGGATGTGTGCCAGCTATAGGAGACCTGTGCCAGCTATAGGATACCTGTGCCAGCAATATGGGGATGTGTGCCAGCTATAGGAGACCTGTGCCAGCTATAGGATACCTGTGCCAGCAATATGGGTACGTGTGCCAGCTATAGGAGACCTGTGCCAGCTATAGGAGACCTGTGCCAGCTATAGGAGACCTGTGCCAGATATAGGAGACTTGTGCCAGCTATAGGAGACTTGTGCCAGCTATAGGAGACTTATGCCAGCTATAGGAGACTTGTGCCAGCACAGGGGGACATGTGGCATCACAGGGGGACATGTGCCAGCACACAAGGGGGCTATATTCAATATAAGGGGGCCATATCCAGAATAAGGGGGCTAATTTTAGGATGGGAGGCTATAAGAGACATATACCCTATATAATTTGTTAGACGGACACTGGCATTATAAGAAGGACCCCATTTAACATTAAAAAAAAAATCTCTTTTCCTTCACCAAATTTGGGGGTGCGTCTTATAATCAGGTGCTTCTTATAAAGCGAAAAATACGGAGGTGGTACTTACTTGGCAAAGCAAAAGACTTCTTGTGTCTGTTGGTTTGTATTTATGCTTTATGAAGTCCTTGCCCTATAACCATATGATGAGATCAAGTTCTGTCTCACAATCCTGTTTAATATAGCTTGACTAAGCAGGGAACACATCTTATCCTGGTAAAACTCCAATTTGAACTCTTTTTTTTGGAAGCTCTAAAAACGTCCCTCATTTTTTTATAGCAAACATCTAAAAGCATGGGTATTCAATGGTCATCCCTTAGCTTCATGGTAACGATATGCTTGTCATGCCTGGAGCACCATTCTTTAGTCCGATTTGACAAAGGCCAACAGGCCAAGAAGTCGTGTATGACTGACATGACATTGTACAGCACTATATACTGAACAATTTTTTTGAACCAATAAAAAGAAATGAAATGAGAATATAGCATTCCTTTTGTCTTCGTTTTTTGGGGTACATATAGTGTGCCGAAGTTCACTGTTTTTACTCTCAGATAAAGTAACTTCAGTAGATGCTACCAACAATCTTTTTATACTTGCCAAAATAATGGTGAAGCAAAAAGAAAAAATGGGAGAAATCAATGGCAAACATTTATTTTTTAAAATCAATTTTACCACTTTGTGATCATCCTGCACAGTGGCCAGATACTGTGCAAAGTTTTTTTTGGAAAATTTATGCCAAATGCTCATAAAAAAAGAAAAATTCAATGAATGCTAGCTGCCCAGACATGTAGGTTTTTAACCCAGATAGAGGCATTTATGTTAGAGTCCCGGTATAGAGATATATACCTTGTCGGTGACCGGGCTCACATGCATTGACCAACACACAAGCTAAATATCTATTTTTTTCAAATATTCCTATAGCAGTAATGCAATACCAGAGTTCTATTATTCCTTGCTAGCATTTTAGAGTGCAGCTGTATGTGTTTTGAATCTCTGGTTGTACCATAGAGTATAAATGATGACTAGTGTGGCAGTATGCATACTTTGATGCATTTAAATCAGGACAGGAATCCCCCAATCTGCTTTGGATCACAGCTGATTAAGTTATTACATATCTTGTGGATCAGTAATAAAGTCTAGTTAATGGGGTGATCTAGGTTTAAATGGGTGATCCAGTTTTGAAAAAATGGATTTTATTTTTTTCAAGAAAGAGCGTGACTTGTGACCAAGAGCAGTGTCTGATTTTGGAACTGAGGCCCATTCAGCACTAGGGTAGATGTAATTTAGCTTCTTAGTATTAAAGGATAGCAGATTTGAAGTTATCCCAATCCCAATGATAATAAAGAGACAACGTCTTGATAACTGATGATCTGACCTCTGAGACCCTGCTGGGAATGGAGAGATGGAGAGATTAATTTTCAATAGGAGTACCAGAGATATTGGAGTACATTGCTATGAAGAGCCCTGTTCTCAGGATCAATTAGGGTCCCATTTGTCTGGCCTCAGCAATACAGAAGTTAACTTAACTTAATACTAATACATGGCTTTCTTAAAGACATCCTTTAGACAATCTTTTTTACATGTCACTTTCATAGTATCATAGTATCATAGTTTTTAAGGTTGAAGGGAGACTCTAAGGGGCACTTTGCACACTGCGATATCGCAGGTGCGATGTCGGTGGGGTCAAATTGAAAATGACGCACTTCCGGCATCGCATGCGACATCGCAGTGTGTAAAGGCTGGATGATACGATTAACGAGCGCAAAAGCGTCGTAATCGTATCATCGGTGCAGCGTCGGCGTAATCCATGATTACGCTGACGCGACGGTCCTATGTTGTTCCTCGCTCCTGCGGCAGCACACATCGCTGTGTGTGAAGTCGCAGGAGCGAGGAACGTCTCCTACCGGCCTCACTGCGGCTTCCGTAGGATATGCGGAAGGAAGGAGGTGGGCAGGATGTTGACATCCTGCTCATCTCCGCCCCTCCGCTCTGATTGGCCGCCTGCCGTGTGACGTCGCAGTGACGCCGCACGACCCGCCCCCTTAACAAGGAGGCGGGTCGCCGGCCACAGGGACGTCGCACGGCAGGTGAGTGTGTGTGTGAAGCTGGCGTAGCGATAACTTTCGCTACGCCAGCTATCACCACATATCGCTGCTGCGACGGGGGCGGGCACTATCACACTCGGCATCGCAGCATCGGGCTGCGATGTCGCAGTGTGCAAAGTGCCCCTAAGTCCATCTAGTTCAACCCGTAGCCTAACATGTTGATCCAGAGGAAGGCAAAAAAAACCCCAATGTGGCAAACAAGTTCCAATGGGGAAAAAATTTCCTTCCTGACTCCACATCCGGCAATCAGACTAGTTCCCTGGATCAATACCCTGTCATAAAATCTAATATACATAACTTGTAATATTAAATTTTTCAAGAAAGGCATCCAGGCTCTGCTTAAATGTTAGTAGTGAATCACTCATTACAACATCATGCGGCAGAGAGTTCCATAGTCTCACTGCTCGCACAGTAAAGAATCCTCGTCTGTGATTATGATTAAACCTTCTTTCCTCAAGACGTAGCGGATGCCCCCGTGTTCCAGTCGCAGGCCTAGGTGTAAAAAGATCTTTGGAAAGGTCTCTGTACTGTCCCCTCATATATTTATACATTGTGATTAGATCCCCCCTAAGCCTTCGTTTTTCCAGACTAAATAACCCCAAGTTTAATAACCTGTCTTGGTATTGCAGCCCACCCATTCCTCTAATAATCTTGGTGGCTCTTCTCTGCACCCTCTCCAGTTCAGCTATGTCCTTCTTATATATCGGTGACCAGAATTGTACACAGTATTCTAAGTGCGGTCGCACTAGTGACTTGTACAGAGTCTGATATTAACACTTTGATAATGTTAATATCACATAGTAACTTTAAAACAGAGATTTCCAAATAGTAAATTGCTGTCAATCACTACTGATAGTGGCTGAGCCCTGCTGGCAAAAAGCTAACTTTAAGGGAACCAAGTGTCAGGATTTTCGTATCTATCCTAAACCCAGTGCTATACTGGCACTATCAGGCTGATTCTATACATACCTGTAGTGGTCAGCTCGGATGTTTAGGTTTTGAAATTCAAGAAAGTAAAGTTTATAAAATCCTCAGCTTCTTGAGTGACAGCAGCTGAGGATCAGATAATATCTGGGGGGTATTCATAGTTATCTCCTCCCACTTTTAGAAATAGCATAAGTATTATACAATAGATTTAATTTTTGTCTTGCAGGACCTATGGTGAGGTTATACACATGTGATCAGAAGGGGCGGGGCCTCAGCAAAAAGAATAATGTTGCTTCCTGGTATCAGTTTAGTTGACTGAGGCCCTGTCCCTTCTGGTCACATGGGTAAGACATCAGCACAGGTCCTGCAAGACCTGTGATCAAATATTATCTGATCCTCAGCTGCTGTCACTCAAGAAGCTGATGACATTTATAAAGTTTACTTTCTTGGATTTCAAAACCTATACATCCGAGCTGACCACTATAGGTGTGTATAGACTCAGCCTGATAGTGCCAGTACAGCACTGGCTTTAGGTTATATACAAATATTCTGGTGATTAGTATCATCATGGATATATGCATTTTCATAGTGGTAAACATAGTTAATTGGAACAAATCTTTTAACATATTTGCTAAAATAAGTCATTTCCCTTTCTTAAAGCATCTCATGGTTGTCATCACTAATTGCTTTCCCCAAAAAGGAATTTTTTGCACTTAATAGAGAAATTTTGACCTTAGGAAGGGACCCATACCATCAGTATATGTAGTTTTGATGAGAACTGAATCTAAGAAATTTTGGTCGTTTAACTAACTTAAGGTTATAGAATTGTTGGGGAGTAGCAACAGCAAGTAATTAGATACAAACGTTTGACACATCAAATCTATCTTTCAAGCTATTTAGCTATTATCATCTCCTAACTTTCAGGATTGCAGAGCGAACTGCCATATGCTTCCTCTCATATTGGTGAAATTTGATTTTCCTTATTTTTATTTTTTTTTTAATTCCTGGTGTTTCCAAGCCATGGGTGACAGGGCATCAGTGGGACCCACATGCCTGAGATAGGCTTAAATAGGTTTTGTCAATATTAATAATCATTCAAAATAGTAAGGTTCACAAAATTCTGCAAGTCTATCAGGGGCAGATCACATCTGCATACTACTTTGTACATATTTTTTCCAGTGTCTAATAAATAAACTCTGAAATTTAAGTATTTGCCTTTATTGCATGGAAAATCAGATTTCAATATTATTGCCATATACACAATCTTGACATACTGCTCTTTATATAAGAGATGTGAACCTCATTTCCCGCTCCATATACTACGGATCTTGTCACCAGCCTTTGCATAGCTTAAACATGTACTATCTGACAGTGTGAGAATGAAGAATTGTGATCATTAGAAATCCAGACTCTTCGCAAATCTCCTTCCTTTTGATCTGTGCCATATAAAAAGAAATGGAAGGATTACCAGATGCCTTAGTATAATGAGAAGGAAAGGCTGTAAGAATTTGCTGCATGTATATTGGGATTATATGTAAATGTTGCCATTTATACTCCTTCACTGGTTAAATCGTTACTGTTCTGTTTGTATTTTTGCATCGTTTTTTTTTTTGTTTAAGAATAAAGACCAATTTTTTCGAGAAATACAGCTGAAACTTTGACAGATGTTCAGTGCTGATGCCACCAGGGGGCAGCAATAGTGAATAGAAGGCTACGAGCCTATGACATCACCTTTAAGGATTAGGACTTCATTTACTTGTAGGACAAATAAGTAAATATAAGAAACATGTAGAGCACAAGAAATAACACCGCAAGACAGTAAAGACATCTTACAACAGCATATATTTATATAAGGAAAAATAGGCTAACCATCACGGAAGAAGACAGAGCAGACATTCATTCTTTATCTCCATAGTCCTGATTGACAAACTTGACTGTGCCGTAATCCCAAATTTCCTTCAGTGCAGATTTGCCATTTAGGCCACTAGGAAAGCTGAGTAAAAGTGACCTTACAATATGATTTAACTGGTCAGTACGATTACGCAGATTCCAAACATGCATAGTTTTTTTTTTTGTCATTTCATTGGAGCAAAAAAACTTAGAAACCTGTAAAAAAATGTAAAAAAAATCATTGTGTTGCTATTTTTCGAGACCTGTAATATCTTCAATATTTGGTTGATGGAGCTGTGTTAGGGATTTATACTTTAATTGATAGCATTTTGAGGTAGATACAATGTTTTGATTGCCTCTTATTACATCTTATTGCAGTGATGCGGGGGGTGAAAAACTGTAATTTTGGAATTTCGTTTTTTTTTCTCATTACGACATTTACAAATTTGGTTCATTTATTTTATACTTTGATAGATCAGACTTTCACTATTGCAGCGATACCAAATATGTGTATTTTTTTATTTCTTTATTTTTAACACCTTGGACCACTGATCAACAGACCAGTTCTCTTTCTCCTTGGCCCAGATAAGATGCTTTTTTCATTTTCTATTAGTCATGAGTGGCTTGACACAAGGAATGCGACAGTTGTAGCCCATGTCCTGGATACATATGTGTGTGGTGGCTCTTGAAGCACTGACTCCAGCAGCAGTCCACTCCTATTGAATCTCCCCCACATTTTTGAATGGCCTTTTCTTAGCAATCCTATCAAGGCTGTGGTTATCCCAGTTGCTTGTGCACCTTTTTCTACCACACTTTTTCTTTCCACTCTACTTTTCATTAATATGCTTGGATACAGCAATCTGTGAACAGCCAGCTTCTTTAGCAATGACCTTTTGTGGCTTACCCTCCTTGTCGAGTGTGTCAATGACTGCCTTCTGGACATCTGTCAAGTCAGCAGTCTTTCCCATGATTGTGTAGCCTACTGAACCAGACTAAGGGTCCATTTTAGACGCTTAGAAGCCTTTGCCGGTATTTTGTAGTAATTATTCTAAATTGCTGAGGTAATGATTTTTGGGCTTTCATTGGCTGTAAGCCATAATCATCAACATTAACAGAAATAAACACTTGAAATAGATAATTCTGTTTGTAATGACTCCATATAATATATGTATTTTACTTTTTGTATTGAATTACTGAAATTAATTAATTTCTTATGTGGTAACGTTTCCAATATGGGGTCACTTGTGGGGTTTCTGCTAATCTAGCAGCTCTGGGGCTCAGCTAATGGAGGCCCCAATCTATTCAAACTGAATCTGCATTCTAAATACCAAGTCATACTCCTTCCCATCTGAACCCCACAAAATAGTAGTGTACAGCTAGATATGGGGTACTGCCACATTCAGTAAAAACTTGATAACAAATTGTCCTGTCCATTTTCTCCTGTTACCATTTGTGTGAATTAAAATTTTGAAGCTAAAGTAAAATTTTAGATTAAAAACACTACAATTTTCAATTTTACTGCCCAATCTAATAAAATGATGTGTTATTTGTGGGTTAAAAACACTCAGCACACTAATACACTAGATTCACCACAGGTTTTTTTTTGCCAAATAGGGTCACATGTGGGGGTTTCTACATTTTTGGCATATCAAGGGCTCTGCAAATGCAACATATTGTCCAAGTTTGCGTTCCAAAAATCAATTAGTTTTATTTATGTAGTATGCTCAGTTCTGTTCACATATATATGTAGTAGGCTCTTTTCTGGTACTGTATTTATGTAGTAGGCTTAGTTCTGGTACTGTGACTTTGTGGTAAGCTCAGTTTTGCTCCTATATTAATCTACTAAGCTCAGTTCTGTTCCGTATTAATGTAGTAAATAGAGATGAGTGAACTTGTTTGGTTCGAGTTTGCCAATTTCAGATTTGGTATGAGCCTTGGCCAGTTTGTTTGGGCTCAGCTAACCGAACAATTTGGTCAAAAGTTGGCAATGTTCGGTAAGTGTTCATTTGTAGAAAACCCACTCCCAGCCCCATCATAGCCATGTCAAGTATTGGTTGGAATCACAGACCCTGTCTGCCCATCTATATCGTAATATAAAATAAATAAATAAAATTGGCATAGGGTCCCCCCATCTATTGATACCAGAAAAGATAATGCCCACAGTTACAGGCTGCAGCCCCCACCCGTACGCTTATCGTGGCTATGTATCAAAATAGGAGGACCCACATGCAGCTTTTTTTTTTTTATTTAAATAATTTAAAAAAAAAAAAAGCGGCCAGTCCCCCCAATTTTGATACACAGCCAAGATAAATCCCAACAGCTGCGGGCAGGTATTCTCAGGCTTGGGAGACCCATGCTTATTGGGGCCCCCCCAGCCTAAAAATAGCAGCCTGCAGTTGCCCAGGATTAGGGTGTGACAGTCCCAGCAGTTTGCCAGGCGTTTCCCGATTGCCCCAGTACAGGGGCAATCGGGTTAATAAGGGGTTATTGTCAGCTCACAGCTGCTACTAAACTGTAAAATAGTAGTGAAAGGCATCTATGAGACCCCCATTACTAATCTGTAAGTGAAAGTAAATTAACACAAACACTGAAAAAATCCTTGAAACAAATTACAAAAAAAACACCCTCTTTCACCACTTTATTAACCCCCAAAAGACCCAGGTCGACGTAATCCACATGACGTCCCATGACGATTCCAGCTTTGCTATATGTGAAGGCACAGTGAGTGGTCATAGAACATGACCACATGCTGTAACTTCAGGCAGAGACTGAACCCAAGTGATCAACAGTGACATCACTCAGGTTTGCTGCGTCCATAGCAGGAGGTTCACATGGCCATCCACCTGGGACCGCAGGTAACCTGACCTCAATGATCTCTCACTAAGTTCACAGACCTGCATCTCCTGGCAGAAAACTGCATTTTTTTTTATTACAACAGATCCAGATTTGGTGCTGAAATTTTTACACCATAATCCTGCACCCAATCTACACCTCCTGGCAATAAAAGCATGACTATTACAGGATTTTTTCAGTGTTTGTGTTTATTTCTTTTCACTTACAGATTAGTAATTTGCGTGGTCTCATAGATGCTTCACATTACTAATCTAGGGCTTAGTGGCAGCTGTAAGGTGACATTAATCCCTTATTACAATGATTGCCACTGCGCTAGAGCAATCAGAAAGATCCTGGCCAAGTACTGGGATAGTCGCATCTACTTAAATGTTTTGTTTTTTTTAAAAGAAAAGCAAAAAAAAACCCGCATTTGGATCCTCTTTTTTGATATACAGCAGAGATAAGCACACAGCTGGGGCCTGTAGCCTTTAGGTTTTATCTGTGCTGGTATCAATAAATGAGGGGACTCTCAGCTAATTTTATTTATTTATTCTATACCACAATATAGACGGGCAGACAGGGAACCAATCACAGGGTGGGGTCTGACTACAGGCAATCAGAGATGCCGGTAGGTGGGGAAAGCAGTGAGTATGGATGAGGGATGATTAGCGGCCCCGGAAGTATAGCCACAAGAGCAGTTGCAGCTGTGGGAGAACTTCCAACCACGCCGGAGACTTGGTAAGTATGTCCTGCTTTATTTTCATTATTTTACAGTCCCCATACACTAGTTTACAACACGTGCACTACAGTTCAAATGTTTGGGGTCACCCAGGTAATTTTGTCTTTTCCATGAAAAATCAAACTTTTATTTATCAAATGAGTTGCATAATGAATAGAAAGTATAGTCCAGACATTGACGAGGTTAGAAATAATGATTTTTACTTGAAATAATAATTTTCTCCTTCACACTTTGTTTTGGTCACAGAATGCTCCTTTGCAGCAATTCCAGTTTTGCAGACCTTTGGCATTCTAGCTGTTAATTTGCGGAGGTAAACTGGAGATATTCACCCCATGCTTCCCCCCCTCCCACAAGTTGGATTGGCTTGATGGGCACTTTTTGCGTACCTTACGGTCAAGCTGCTCCCACAACAGCTCAATAGGGTTGAGATCTGGTGACTGGGCTGGCCGCTCCATTACAGATAGAATACCAGCTGCCTGCTTCTTCCCTAAATAGTTCATGCATAATTTGGAGGTGTGCTTTGGGTCATTGTCCTGTTGTAGGATGAAATTGGCTCCAATCAAGAGCTGCCCACAGGGTATGGCATGGCGTTGCAAAATGGAGTGATAGCCTTCCTTATTCAAAATCCCTTTTACCTTGTACAATTCTCCCATTTACCAGCACCAAAGCAACCCCAGACCATCACATTACCTCCACCATGATTGACAGATGGTGCCAGGCACTCTTCCAGCATCTTTTCAGTTGTTCTGTGTCTCACAAATGTTCTTCTGTGTGAGCCAAACACCTCAAACTTTGATTCGTCTGTCCATAACACTTTTTTACAATCTTCCTCTGTCCAATGTCTGTGTTCTTTTGCCCATATTAATCTTTTCCTTTTATTAGCCAGTCTCAGATATGGCTTTTTCTTTTCCACTGCCCTGAAGGCCTGAAGCCGAAATTCAGCATTCGACATGATAGCGGCGGAGAGGTGAGTGAGATCATCCTCTGACGCTGCGTATTCATTAGCATGTTAGCACGCCCACAGGGGTGTACTAACATGCAAATGGGAGCGACTGGCCGGGGAACTAACGCCCAGAGGACAAGTCCCCTCACTCAATAGCATCCGATAAAAGATCTTTAGAAATACTTTTTCTATAGATCTCTTTATCTATGCTAGTGTATACAGGGACAGTTAGGCAGGGATTAGCAATATACACTCAGAACTGCTCGTGGTTCTAGGTGCATATTGGACCTGACAGGTTCTCTTTAAGCTTTAGCTACTCTGATTTAAAGAATATTGGGCCACTTATGGGGAGAATACCTTGGGAGTTTTTGAGAATTTCTGCCAAGCATAAAACAACAATCCAACATCTATCCTAATGGATGCTGATCTCTATTATATGGCGTCTCTGGTTTGTTTGTTTTGCTGTAATCCACCATGTTGGTGATGATGCTGATAATTCTTGCTATATATTCCAAGCAAACAGGTCATTCTAATTTTTAACTTTAATCTCTAACTTTAGAGATTGTGGACCTGGAAATTACTTTTATATAGATAGGTTCAGAATATAGTATTTTGATATTATGCAGCCACCAACAGAGGGAGCTGTAGAGCCTATAACAGACTGCATTATTATTGAGGTCAATGATTGCTGGCATGCTGTAAACTCCTATTCTTTATTTAGCAATGGTTTTCTGTAACCTTTTAAGGTAGATATTGTGGTGGGACAAGGGTCATCGACTTAGACACTTGCCCTTTTTTGTTGGGTTCTTCTTTCTCCTACTTATACTACATAATATCCAGGTAAGGTGTTACGAAACATATGTTTGGTAGAAAGATTGAAATAAAGCTTTTCTTCGTCACTGAAATAGTTAATGAAGAAATAAATATTGTTAATTATGAGTGATTAAGACTGTCTAATGAACTAATTCCTAATTGCAGACAATTCAGTATATATGTCGCTCTTCTAGATAACTGCCTGCAAAGGTATCTTATCAACAGAACAGCCCGTTCTTCAGATTTACCTACTTAATAGCCCTTATTTTTCTTGCTAATTGGTTGTGAGAATGAACGCAGTAAGAAATGAATGGTGTTAATTGTGCCCCCTCACAGATGTTGCATTCTGGGCTGGTTCCTGGCATTTACTAGATGAAGGGAAGGTCGCATGGAGCCATCAATCTTTGGGGTGCAAAACATTTATCAGAAATGATGAGGGGAACTCTCAATACCAAAGAAATACTTGTTTATGTGGCCATTACTGACATTACTATGCACTTACATGGAGCTTCGGAGTGAGACAGAAACAGAGGAAGGTAAAATGTAAAAGAGACTGAGAATGGACGCATCGATCCATGGTGGACTGATCAATACCTTATTCTGGATTTGTCCATTGGAAACAATGTTTTTGAACACCTTGAGTAATTTATTACTTATGCTTACAAAAATTGCCATAAGTATGATTGTGCCAGTACTGTATTGCCATTAAATTGCTTATATTGTGACTTACAAATAAAATCCTAGATCCACAGATTATGTCATTTTTTTTTGCATTGTGTAGACTAGATGGTATGTACTCTGTTTCTATGAAAATAAGACCTACCTGATGCGCCCACGGGGTCTGGGGTTACCCATCACTGGGCTGCGGATCTTCTCCTGGGTGGCCGCGGTAGCCTTGCCTGGTTCCATGACCCCAGCGGTGTCAATAAAGACAGATGGGGATGATGGGGGGTTGTAGTCCGTAACGCCACCTGTGGTGTGCGGCCAGTATTAGCCGCCGCTGTGGGAAGTCTCTCTCTGCTGGGGCTGATGATGACGCAGCTCTGGTGTTGCAGCTCTACACAGGCAGAGCTAGGTTCCAGGGAGGATGTTGGGAGCAGTAGTCGCCTATGGCGCAGGGGCGCAATGTTGAAAGTGCAGGCAGTAATGGGACGACACAGACGATGCAGTTCAAGTTCTTTACTCGCTGGAAGCACACCACCATTGGAGCACCAAGCTATGCTGTGATGGACTTCAGCCAACCCCGAATACTTTGGAGGTCGAGGCCGGTGTTTCCTTCTGTGCATCACCTTTCGACGGTTTTCCTCCACCCCAGCTCCTGGGCTGTGGAACGGGTCACTGGTGCCTTCTGCACTCCCCATAAACCTTGGGATCCCCCTTCTTTCCTAAGAACCCAGGTCGAGCTTCCAGCTCCAGACCACGGGCCCTGAACTGTCCGTGTCTTTGCTTATCTCCACCTGAATGTGACCTCGCACTTGCTTCGCCCGGAGCTGACTGACTACTGTGTGAGATGGCTCCTAACTCCCCTGTTGGTGCCTCACCTCCAGGGTTCCTGAACTAGTGGGCAAGAGGTCCCATACCTAGTGATGGCCACCCCAGCACCTACCCTAGCCTAGTCCCAGTGGAAGAGCTCCCGTGTTATGTGTTGGTTGAGTGTGTTGTTGGTTGTTTACCAATGACGACCTCCTCCGTATCCGAGCTGAATACTGCACCTCGGTTGAGGTGCAGTACCCTGTGGCGCCTGAAGCTGCAGGGGCGCCACATGCCCAAAAAAATAAGTCTTAGCTTGATTTTTCAGGTTATGGGGAGTATGTTTGATGCTTGATAAGCCCTACTCCAAAAATAATATATATTCAATAAAAAGAAGAGGGAGAGAAGCGCTTCTATGTGACTCTATCGTGAATTGCATACACATGTAGTGTGCTACAGCTCACCGGAAAGGTTGTCCATCCTTGCACATCTCCGGTGATAGTGTGTGATAGTCAACCTGCAGACTGGATACAGCTACCACCAGATTGTGGAGACATCCAGCACAGCTGTCAGCAGACAAGATGATCCAGGTGCAGCGGCCGCCTGTATACAGAGGGAATTCCCACTATACGCTCATCAAGGAACAAGGGGAGCTTGGGGTTCACACACAGCGGCCGTCTGGGAGCAGGTGGAGTCACACACTGCTAAAAGACAACGGAGGTGAATTACTTGGAGAACTACCCCAAAAATAAGCAATAGTTACAAATCAGTAAATATGTGTCCAGGTAGCCACCCCTATACATGTAAAAATCGAATACAGCAAGACAGATAAAGTAGACCCTTTCTTTGTGAAAGCTGACACCCCCAAAAGAAAGTACTCCTCTTATTTTTAACCTTTTATGATATTTGATACAAATAATAAAGATATAGTTTATACAAGACCTTTGCTATCTTTGGTTATTACCACTAGCAACTGTCACTAAATGCGTGGTCTTAACCTTGGATACCTAAGATCCTGCAATGCCCCGCACATGAGGTAAGACAGATAGTGAATCAGGACAACTATACTATATTTCTAATTGGAGATATTATCTGATATTATTATTATTATTATTACTACACCTACTAGACATTAGGATAGGATCTTGGAGACAGCAACCTTTTAAGTGACATAATACACTTCATTCACTCTGTACACAGGCAGCAATTCAATGAATTCATCATTTGTTTAACAAACTTTCTTGTTTCTTATTATATAGAAGTATAGGAAAACTTGGGACTGAGGGTAATGTAATATCTACAGTGAAGGAAATAATTAATTGATCCCTTGCTGATTTTATGTTTGCCCATTGACAAAGACATGAACGGTCTTTAATTTTAAGGGTAGGTTAATTTTAACAGTGAGAGATGGAATATCCCAAATAAAATCCAGAAAATCACATTGTCTAAATTATATATATTTATTTGGATTTTGCAGAGAAAAATAAGTATTTGATCCTTCTGGCTAACAAAGCTTAATACTTGGTGGTAAAACACTTGTTGGCGCACAGCATTCAGACATTTTTTGTAGTTGTTCATGAGGTTTGCGCACATGTCAGGAGGAATTTTGGTCCACTCCTCTTTGCAGATCATCTCTAAATCATTAAGATTTCAAGACTGTCACTTGGCAACTTGGATCTTCAGCTCCCTCCATGTGTTTTCGATGGGATTAAGGTCTAGAGACTGGCTTGACCACTCCCTGACGTTACTGTGCTTCTTTTTGATCCACTCCTTTGTTTCCTTGGCTGTATGTTTTGGGTTATTGTCGTGCTGGAAGACTCAGCCATGACCCATTTTTAATGTTCTGGTGGAGGGAAGGAGGTTGTCATTCTGGATTTTATGGTACATGGCACCATCCATTGTCCCATTGATGCGGTCAAGTAGTCCTGTGCCGTTAGCAGAGAAACACCCCCAATACATAATGTTTCCACCTCTATGCTTGACAGTGGGGACGGTGTTCTTTGGGTCATAGGCAGCATTTCTCTTTCTTCAAACACGACGAGTTGAGTTAATGCCACAGAGTTCAAGTTTTGTCTCATCTGACCACAGCACCTTCTCCCAATCACTCGCAGAATCATCCAGGAGTTCATTGGCAAACTTCAGACGGGCCTGCACTTGTGCCTTCTTGAGCAGTGGGAGTTTGCGTGCACTGCAGGATTTTAATCCATTACGGCCTAATGTGTTACCAATGGTTTCTTGGTGACAGTGGTCCTAGCTGCCTTGAAATCATTAACAAGTTTCCCCCATGTAGTTTTAGGCTGATCTCTCACCTTTGTCATGATGCTGGATACCCCACGAGGTGAGATTTTGCTTAGTGCCCCAGATCAATGTTGATTGACACTCATTTTGCATTTCTTCCATTTTCTTACTATTGCATCAACAGTTGTCTCCTTCTCACCCAGTGTATTACTGATAGTTTTGTAGCCAATTCCAGCCTTGTGCAGGTCTATGATCTTGTCCCTGACATGCTTAGAAAGCTCTGTGGTCTTTCCCGTGTTGTAGAGGTTAGAGTCTGACTGATAAATTATGTCGGTGGACAGGAGTCTTTTATACAGGTGACAATTTAAGACAGCTGTCTATAATGTAGGTAACAAGTTGATTAGCAGTGTCAAAGTGGTCTGTAGGAGCCAGAACTCTTAATGGTTGGTAGGGGATCAAATTCTTATTTCTCTCTGCAAAATGTAAATAAATTTATATAATTTATACAATGTGATTTTCTGGATTTTATATTTGATATTCTATTTTTCACTGTTAACACTAGAAGTCCTAGAGAGGGGTCATTTAACATTTCTACCTTTGGAACCCAGAGACGGGTCGAATGACCTGAAGGATTTTAGCTAATATCCTATAATCACCGTCTTTTGTTCTGTAATTAAGGCCATTACTGTCGCACCACAGGAGGTTGTTGTTTTCCATTGAGTTTAGCCATTTAGTTTCTAGTTCTATTCAGTTTGGACTAAGGGTCATTTGACCCTCTTTCGGTACTTCAGGGGGAGCTCGAAATTTCTGGGACTTCTAGTGTTAAAATTAACCTACCCTTAAAATTGTAGACTGTTTAAGCCTTTGTCAGTGGGCAAACTTACAAAATCAGCAAGGGATCAAAAAATTGTTTCCTTCACTGTACATGTAACCTTAACAGTGGCCCACTGAGTCAGTGTTACTGGTGAACCCTTGGCAACCCAGTCTGATAATACCTCCACCTGATGATAGTGTGTGCAGTGGTGACAAAAAGCACATCTTGCTCTTCACTTTGATTCCTCAATATCCATACAGAGACATTAGACAACTTTGATTTCCTTGCACTCACATTGTGTGGTTGTCATACAAACATGATAATAAAACGCAAGATTAATATTATATCATAAAGAAAAACAGAACAATCATTTGGATCTGTAGTTATGTTCAGTCTTAAAGAGAACCTGTCATATCCGGAAATGCCATTAACCTGCAGATAAGGAGTTAATATGCATGTTAATAGCATTGTGAAGGTGCCAGGCCACAGTACTGAAAAAATAGCGCCCGGGATGTAATTAACTTTATTTCTCCTCGGAGACGCCGACTTTCAGTCATGCAGGCATGCCAGCACGGCTTCAGTCATTGCAAACTATATTGTCAGCAGCGATCATAAGCATGCCTGACACTGACTGGCAGCCGGCTCTTCACTCATGCACTACTGAGCTGGCTATCACTCAAAGTTCTGGGGTGAGATTACAGCCACTCTCTCATAAATAGTGAGCAGTGACTGTAGCTGTGCCACCATGACTGGATGACTCACCCATCCTTTGTAGACTGTGAGCCCTCGCGGCAGGGTCCTCCATCCTCCTGTACCTGTCTGTGCCTTGTATTGTTTATGATTATTGTACTTGTCCCTATTTTGTATACCCCTTTCACGTGTAAAGCGCCATGGAATAAATGGTGCTATAATAATAAATAATAATAATAATAATTTCTCTCAGGTCCCGCACTTTCAGTACAGCGACCAAGCACAGTCATAAGGCTATCAACCTGTACATTAACCGTGTATCTGTAGGTTAATAGCATTACAAGACATGAAAGGTTCTCTTTAAAGAAGATATCCAAACAAAATAATCTTCAGACATGTCAAAGATACACACTAGGATATCCACATGCATAGTTCACCAAAAAGATTTGCGCTGACCTGGTGTATAGTCTGGTCCTCCATTGCTGCAGGGTCAGGGCATACTTCAATTCTGCAGTCTGAAATCGTGTACTTATGGCATTTACTAGGCCAAGCAATGTCATGATGCATGAGGCCTAGTAGATGATAAAGTCATTCAAGATGCTGGTCCACATAACTGAGATCTGCCCTAGGCCGATTGACATGGCAGACAAACTGGATGAGGAACTGGGGTAATGTGAATGCTTTTGTTCTTCTCTATCCTCATGTGTAAGATTTCCAGTATCAGAACTAATTATCCTATTAGTCAACCCTTTAATGCCTTGCATTATATATAAGAATAAAAGGCAAGATAAGCTAGAGTCTTCTCCAAAGAGGAAGAGACAAAAATCCACAGCCATCTTTTCTTGAACCCCCATAAGGTAAAACATTATCCCCACCAAGACCTAAATTAATGGTCTCTCATCAAAGTGACTGCTCTGCACTAATTAGAAGCAATGACCCTGAAAAGGTGTTTGCAAATGGGTGTCTCTGTCTTTTGGAAGACACTCTGGTTGGCTAATATCCTACTTTGCAAGGCTCATTAACTTATAAGGTTCCCATATAGATTCCCATGCATAGTTGAGCAAAACAATTGTGCTGCCTTGGTCTGGTATCAAGTCTAGACTCCCATGGCTATTGGACCAGGGCAGTCTTCAGTCTTCCACCTTGCATACTGAGCACCTCTGGCATTTACAAGGCCCAGCAACGCCATAATGCATGAGGCCTAGTAAACCACAAAGCCACCCAGAGTGTCAGTTCACAGAAGTGAAGACTGCCCTAATCCAACTGACAGGAAGAACTAAACTGGATGGTGGATCGGAACAGAGTGAATCTTTTTGCTGAACTCTATGTCAGATTTTCAATATCAGAACTTTTTTAAGGGTTCGAACCCTTTCTTTTAGAAATCAATCATAGTCTAAGATCCCAAATGATCTGCTTAGTTGTGCAAATGACAGATTAAAAGGCAGATTTCTTTATCGGGAGAGACAATTTCCATACCCTTTCTCATAGGCCTAAAACACACTTCCGCAAAAAAAATGTACGTGTCTTACGGTCCGTTTTTCGGGCCCGTGTTCCATTTTTTAGGGGCGTTTCTCTGGTGCGTATGACATCCGTGTTGATGGCGTATGCTGTCCATGTGTGCGTGTGGAATGACCGTGTGTGCGTGTGGCATGAATGTGTATGTGTACGTGGAATGTCTGTGTGTGTGATGCACAATGTCGTTTATAGATGTCGGCTGACAGCAGACAGGGTTGCGCGATGAGAATGAACTCGGGTGAACTTCACCCGACTTCATTGTCATGCCGCGGCTCTGTCTGTGTCGCGTCCTGATTAGCGGTCACCTGTGCAGGATTCACCGGTGACCGCTAATCCCCTGAGTGACTGAAGTGAGCAGCCCTCTCTCATACTCACCGATCCCCGATCTCCGGTGCGGCGCTGCTCAGCTGTTATTAAAACTCCGGCGGCTTTAACTATTTTGAAAAAGCCATCCGCTCATTAATCAATCTCGTATTCCCTGCTTTGCCCACCCACAGGCACCTGTGATTGGTTGCAGTCAGACACGCCCCCCACGCTAAGTGACAGCTGTGTCACTCCACCCAATCACAGCAGCCGGTGGGCGTGTCTATACTGTGCAGTAAAATAAATAAATAAATAAAAAAAAACGGCGTGCGGTCCCCCACAATTTTAATACCAGCCAGACAAAGCCATACGGCTAAAGGCTGGTATTCTCAGGATGGGGAGCCCCACGTTATGGGGAGCCCCCCAGCCTAACAATATCAGTCAGCAGCCGCCAAGAATTGCCGCATACATTATATGCGACAGTTCTGGGACAGTACCCGGCTCTTCCCGATTTGCCCTGGTGCGTTGGCAATCGGGGTAATAAGGAGTTAATGGCAGCAACCCATAGCTGCCACTAAATCCTAGATTAATCATGGCAGGCTTCTCCCCGAGATACCTTCCATGAGTAATCTGTAAGTTACAGTAAATAAACACACACCAGAAAAAATCCTTTATTTGCAATAAAAAACACTAACAAGTACCCTCGTTCACCACTTTATTAAGCACGAAAAACCCCTCCATGTCCACGTAATCCACGGAGGTCCAGTGTCGCATCCAGCTCTGCTACATGGAGGTGACAGGAGCTGCAGAAGACACCGCCGCTCCTGTCAGCTCCACGCAGCAACTGAAGACAGCTGCGCGATCAGCTGAACTGTCACTGAGGTAACTCACGGCCACCGCTGGATCCTCCAACTGTGACAGCAATTCACCTGTGACTACATCGCTGTCACTCGGGCGACTTGCTGTCACAGTTGGAGGATCCAGCGGTGGCCGCGAGTTACCTCAGTGACAGCTCAGCTGATCGCGCGGCTGTCTTCAGTTGCTGCGTGGAGCTGACAGGAGTCGCGGTGTCTTCTGCAGCTCCTGTCACCTCCATGTAGCAGAGCTGGATGCGACGCTGGACCTCCGTGAATTACGCGGACATGGAGGGGTTTTTCGTGGTTAATAAAGTGGTGAACGAGGGTACTTGTTAGTGTTTTTTATTGCAAATAAAGGATTTTTTCTGGTGTGTGTTTATTTACTGTAACTTACAGATTACTCATGGAAGGTATCTCGGGGAGACGCCTGACATGATTAATCTAGGATTTGGTGGCAGCTATGGGTTGCTGCCATTAACTCCTTATTACCCTGATTGCCAATGCACCAGGGCAAATCGGGAAGAGCCGGGTACTGTCCCAGAACTGTCGCATATAATGTATGCGGCAATTCTGGGCGGCTGCTGACTGATATTGTTAGGCTGGGGGGCTCCCCATAACGTGGGGCTCCCCATCCTGAGAATATTAGCCTTCAGCCGTATGGCTTTATCTGGCTGGTATTAAAATTGTGGGAGACCGCACGCCGTTTTTTTTTTTATTATTTATTTATTTATTTTACTGCACAGTATAGACACGCCCACCGGCTGCTGTGATTGGGTGCAGTGACACAGCTGTCACTCAGCGTGGGGGGCGTGTCTGACCGCAACCAATCACAGGCGCCTGTGGGTGGGGAAAGCAGGGAATATGAGATTAATTAATGAGCTGCCGGCTTTTTCAAAGTAATTGTTGCTGCGCATTCTCTGCACAGCTGTTCCTCGCAGCGCTGGTGATCGGGGAGCGGTAAGTATGAGCCGGGGGAAGAAACAGACCGAGCGCCAATGTAAGTATGACTGAGAACATCATGAAAAAAGGTAAGTATACTGAATTTAACAAAAAAAAAAATAACATCGTTCGTTTAAAAACGCACACGGACGAAACGTGCTGAACACGGACATACTCCGTGTGCGGTCCGTGCAGGCACGGACCCATAGACTTTAGCGGGTCCGAGCCTGCGTGATGCTGGCCAAAAACGGACATGTTGTCCGTGTCGAAAAGCGCACACACGTACTTACCACAGTACTTGTGTGATTTTACGTGTATGTGCCATCTACCATTGAATAACATGGGTCTCCGTATCTCCGTGTCTCCGGTACGTGCAAATACGTACCGCACACGTACAACAAAACGGATGTGTGTTGCGGGTCATAGGGAGCATTGCCAGGCCTTTAGGCTATGTTCATGTAAGGGCCCGGTCCAGATTGTGTCTGTTTCTTTAAGTACATTTACTTATATGTAATATTATGCTATATGTTATAAGTAAAGCATTTTTCATTTGTTGTGTTCTAGCACCATCTACTGGTGAAAACTGTAAGAATCTGAAGTGTTCATTGGGTGTTCTCCTATTGGCTAATTCTTGGTCACATGGCTCAATAGGTGGAGCTATTCTCCAGCCTCTGTCTAGAAACAACTGGAATGAGCTGGTTCTGGCTGAGTCTCCTCTGAGGGAAGACATTATGTGGAGAATCTCTTCACCACAAGACTCCTCCTAGGCCCGAGGCCTAGAATTTCATCATTTCCTGATTTTTACAGCCAATATGCTAAAGGCTTCCTTTCCTGACATTGTGCATCTCTTCAGACAGTAGGGCATACTGACTATATACCAGACCCTACTGCACGCAGATTGGGGAAGTTTGAGTGTCTCCCGCCCCACTGCAATATTAGTGGCTTTCATGCCATTGTCCACGCACCAGCCGTCCGCTCCCCGTAGCACGCTGGGCAACTGTCTTCATTTGCTTACAAGTACTGCACGTGCCTGAAGCAGCAGTGAAATTAACCCCAGGACTCCAGATCTGTACAATCTTATCATATCTACCCTCTAATCTCAAGAGACTCCGAACCTAAAGCATACCAGTATTAATTCTGAAACAAATCGTGCACTTAAAGCTCCAGTACCCTAATTGCACTTCAGCATTCAACTCCAAGCTGTATTTGCCGTGGCCTACCCACGAGAGACTTTGAAACATATATTCCGTATTGATTTGCTTTGTTCCTGCTATATTAAAGCAACTGTTATCCCCAAGACCGTGTCTGTGGACTGTCCATCAGCTGTGGATACTGTATGGGGGTGGATAGCAGGGAACATCTGGGCCCTTACAAAGGTCGAATTTGGCGTCACGAACAGGATCATTCCTCTGTGCCTATCTTCTCTTACTGCACTACAAGTCTCAGCATTGCTCATTAACCTCTATCTTGCCAGTGAATACTGCCAAAGACTGTTTCCTGTTTCATGCTGGGGTTAACAGCACCTGCACCAGCTCTTCTACTCTGCTGCCTTTCAAGTTACTCAAATAAGTGCAAATCCTCATTCACCGCAGTGCTATTTTCAAGAGGGGGAGCCTTCCATCTCAGAGACTGTGTTGGTGCATAACAGTGCATCCCTTAAAGCTACAGTGTCATCATTATTCTTAAAGAGACAGTACTTGCATCATCACCAAAATGTCTGAACCTCTTCATAATGGCCAGGCCGAGTCTGTTAACTCTGTATCATCATCCTCATCAGCTAGTGCTCCAGTGGAACGGGCTAATGCCGCCAACCCAGTTCCAGCCCCTGTCATGGCTACCGGCATGCCATTCTTCATTGGAACCTCTAGTCTCCCAAGCTACAGAGGAGATCCTCATACACTTGCTGGGTTCAAAGAAAAGATGATGCATACTCTTGAGCTTTTCTCACTTTCTCCCCATCAGCAGGTACAACTTCTCCTGGGACAGCTTGATGGACCAGCTGCTGAGGAAGTCCGTTCCTGGCCATCTACTGAGAAAACCAATGTAGAACAGATCCTTACCCGCCTGAGAAAACAATTTGAACGTCAATCACCCACTGAAGTTCGTCTCAAATTTTACAACAGACGTCAGGGACCAGGTGAGACTCTTAGGGACTACGCACTAGCCCTTCAGTCTGCATACAGGGCCTTACAGCAAATAGACACTATAGATCCTGCTGCTGCAGAAAACATAATCACCGACAGATTCATAGAAGGTGTAGACTCCAGGCTAGTACAAAGTCAACTCCACATGCTAGCTGCACAAAATCCAAACATGACTTTCTTAGACTTTAAAGCTCTAGCCCTGCGAGTAGTGGGTACTGACTCACCTTGTACCAGCTATGCTCTTGCGCCTCGTTCCTCAGACCTTGCTGCTGGAACTTCTACTGTATCTCCTCTTTCACCTGTTTCCCCTATGTAGGCCACACAGTCTGTGCAAGCCCCTACTCTCATTCATGCACCTCCTACCACGGATGCACTTGTCCAAGTCCTTGAATCCGTATGCCAAGCCTTAAAGGAGCTAAAAGGCCAACCCCCTGCATCATGTGAATCATCTGTAAATCGGACAGTGTCCCAAGAGCCACATTCTAGTAGGTCAAGTCCTGATAGGCCCCCTCCTGGAAGGCCTCCATCTGGTGATTGTGTGTACTGTACTTATTGTGAGTGTCTTGGACACTACAAGTATCAATGTTATAAGTTAAACGGGACACCCCCAAGGCCAAGGGCCATCCCTCTGGAGGTGAATACAAGGGCCCAAAGGGACAATCACAATGGATTTCTCGGTTCATCTCCAAATGCCCGTATATAACCATATGGATCGATGGTGTACCTCTAGAAGCTTTAGTGGACACTGGCTCACAAGTCACCACAATTGAGCGACGAGCCTTTGAAAAGAATTGGGACTTTGATCTCCTGAAAAGCAAAGTTAGACTTAATTGCAAGTAATGGTCAACCTATTTCCCAGCTAGGCTACTGGGAACCCACAATCCAAATTGGTGATCGCAAGTTACCAGGTCAAGGTGTAATTGTTACTGAGGCTGAGGGAGATACAACAGCAGTAGTGTTAGGCATGAATGTCATTCGCCATGTGTTTACTGAATTGCTCGCTGCCTTGCATGCTTCTCTCCCTTCTGCTTCTTCCCCTTACAGGCAAGCTGTTCAGCGGACTATCAAAGTGCTCTGCATCCAACAGAAGTTTGCCAACAGTAAAGGTGAGATCTGCCGTGTTCGAATCACCGACGCATGACCAGTTACCCTCTCAGCCAACAGCGAGACTCTAGTCTGGTGTCGAGCTCGACCAGGAATTGACAATGAGGACTATGTAGCTCTTCTTGACTCCATCCAGATTGAAGGACAGCCCCTGGTAAAAGCTGCTAGAAGTATTGTCACCATCTCAAACCAGAGTACCAGTACGGCTAGTCAACCTAAGTGATATTCCTATCGAGCTATACAAGTTTAATTCAGTTGCTCAACTGTATAGTCTTGATCCAGAAGACATCATAGATGAAGAGACACTTGCTCATCAAAGTCATTAAAAGCCACTCCCAAAGGCTCTTATACACCCACTACCTTCTGGTGGAATGAACTTAATGTTGGAGATGCTAACACTCCTATCGAATACATCAATGGTGTAACTAAACTTGCTAAGCGACACAGCCAAGCTTTCAGCAAATACCCCCTTGTCTTCGGCAAGACTACTCTGATCCAGCACAAGATCAACACAGGTGATCATCCTCCTATCAAAGAAAGACATCGTCCAGTACCTCCTGCTAACTATCAACAAGTAAAGAAGCTGTTAAAAGAGATGAAAGATTCTGAAGTCATCCAAGAAAGTCAAAGCCCATGGGCTGCACCCATCGTCCTGGTGAAGAAAAAGGATGGTAACATCAGATTTTATGTCGACTACCGAAAGTTGAATAATGTTACACACAAAGATGCCTATCCTCTTCCAGGCATTGAAGAATCCATCACCGCTCTTGGCTCAGCTGCATACTTCTCCACTCTTGATTTAACCAGCGGTTACTGGCAAGTACCCATGGCTCCTGAGGATAGAGAGAAGACAGCTTTCACCACCCCAATGGGACTCTTTGAGTTTAACGGTATGCCGTTTGGGTTATGCAATGCCCCTGCTACATTTCAGCGACTCATGGAAAGATGTCTTGGTCACCTCAACTTCCAGAGCGTTCGGTTATATCTTGATGATGTTGTCGTATACTCTCGCACTTATGAAGACCACCTATGCCACCTTGCAGAAGTATTCCAGGTACTCATTGAACATGGACTGAAACTAAAACCGTCAAAGTGTCATCTGCTCAAGCCAAAAGTCAACTACCTGGGTCATGTTGTAAGTGCCGAAGGTATGCAGCCTGACCCTGAAAAGATCTCAGCTGTGAACAACTGGAACACCCCAAGAACCGTCAAAGAAATCAGAAGTTTCCTAGGTTTTGCGGGCTACTACCGCCGCTTCATACCTCATTTTGCGCAAATAGCAGAACCCCTTACAGAGCTCCTACGAGGTTGCCCTAGAGAAAACTACGACGGAAGACTTCCAATTAATTGGTCTGAGCGACAAGAAACTGCCTTTCAGATGTTGAAAAGTCTATTGACTTCACCTCCAATTCTGGCGTACCCTGACTACCGCCATCCTTTCCGTGTCTACACGGATGCCAGCCACCAAGGCCTCGGAGCGGTACTGTCACAAGTCCAGGGTGACAAAGAGAGAGTCATTGCATATGCCAGCCGAAGCTTGAGAGGTGTAGAGAAAAACGATAGCAATTACAGTTCGTTCAAGTTAGAGCTGCTAGCTCTTGTGTGGGTAGTCACAGAGAAGTTCAAAGATTACCTCGCTGCTACACCCTTCACCATTTACACGGACAATAATCCTCTTGCTCATCTCAATACTGCATGGCTAGGTGCTCTTGAACAGAGATGGGCTTCAAGATTAGCGAATTTCTGCTTTGATATTAAGTATCGCAGTGGCAAGATCAACATCAATGCTGATATGTTATCCCGTTTGCCCGAAGGAGAAGAGCCTCCTGAGGAAGATCTGTGGGAAGATGTTGAGATGCCTCCCTTCTATCAAAGGTTTGCTACACAAAATGCTGTTGCTGCTACACAAACTGATGATGTTTCTCCACAGAAACTTGACCTATTCCAAGATCCATCAAGATGGAAAACTCTTCAAAATAAGTCTCGTGTCCTAGGTGAGATCTATGATTACCTGACTACTGGGAGAATACCTTTCAGACGACGCAGAAGATGTCCTGATGTTGAGCTTAATCGTCTCTGGAGACAGCGCAAAAGACTCTTCATTCAAAAGGGCTTGATCCTGCGCAATACCTTAGACCCGGTTTCAGGTGAAAGGCTACATCAGATTCTTATCCCACGGCGAGATGCCAGAATTGTTCTTGATGCCTACCACGACCAGTCTGAGCACTTTGGCGTGCACAAAACTGAAGCCACCATACGCCAACGCTTCTATTGGATTGGGATGCGGTCAGACATAGAAAATTGGTGTAGTGAATGTCCAGCTTGCAACCTCACCAAAGTCGGTAAGAAAGATGCCAGAGCTCCTCTTCATCCAATCCATTCTCAGAAACCAAACGAGCTAGTCGCTCTTGATCATGTGAAGCTAGCACAAACTCGTTCAGGCTACACGTATGCCTTAACCATGGTGGATCACTATACTAAGTGGGTTGCTGTTGTGCCAGTAAAAGACCTTACAGCTCGGACTACAGCTATCACCTTCTACCGTGAATATGTGAGACATTACGGTTGCCCTGAAGCAGTCCTCACAGATCGTGGATCTGCCTTTGAGTCACAATTATTTCAAGAACTCTGCCAATTCCATGAGTGCAAAAAGCTGAGAACAACCGCCTATCATCCCCAAGGGAATGGCCTCTGTGAGAAAGTCAACCAGACCTTCATCAATATGCTGCGAACAGCATCTGTTACCAAACCAGCTGAATGGCCTCAATTGCTTGACGAGTTAGTGGAAATCTACAACAATACTGTCCACTGTTCTACAGGCTACTCGCCATATTATCTGATGTTTGGAAGACAAGGTCAGCTCCCAAAAGATCATTCTCTTGGAATCCAAGTCCCTGACGTGATCAATCCCCTGCCAAAAACTGATTGGGTCTCAGAGCATCAGCGAAGAATACACAAAGCCCTACAGATTGTTGATTACCACATGGGTGAAGCTCACCGTCAACAAGAAGAGAGCTACAATCAAAGAGCTAATGCTTCCCCACTTCAAGTTGGAGACAAGGTATGGCTAAAAAAGTACCACCGTACAGGGAAAACTCGACTCACTCTGGGAAACAGAGCCATACACAGTTACAACTATCCCATATCCTGAGTCAGATGTCTATGAAGTGAATAAACCCAGAATGGCCCCACAGACAGTGCACAAGAACCGCATGAAGCTATGCACCAAAGAGGATCTACTGGTGATGTCATCACCTCCTCCACAAGTCTTGCTGGTCTACACACCAATTCCTGCAATGGAAACACCAGCCAGACAACCTACTGTGGAAGAATCCCTCTACAACACTCAATTTATCCTTCCATGCTATCAATATGTCCCCGTCTCGGTTCCTGCTCCAGTTGCTGCTCATCTGCCAACTTCACCTGAGCCAGCAAACAATATCTTTCCTGCTCAAGAGGAAGATCAAGTGTTGAGGCGTTCAGAGCGAAGCACAAAAGGAACACTTCCATCCCGCTACAGAGACTAAAAGGTCATATCCTTTTCCATGAGTATATAATCTTGTGTTTATTTATTTAGCTGGATGGTCAGTTTAGTAATGTTTAAGCCTCTGCACCCGAGTAATACCAAGCACCTTGTTTATTATTTGCACAATTTTCTGTATACAGCCATGGACTTATAGACTGGACCACTAAAGTGCCTTTCCAGAGCCTTTCATATGGACGATAGTATATTGCGGAAAGAGACTCTATCTCATATTGGCACTACCACATTCATGTTTTGCATTTGTTCATTGCCTTATTGTTACTGTGCCTTAAATATATATTTCCTTCCTTTCTTAGCAGTCCTCCACTCACACAATCGCCGAGGACGGCTCACCTTCAGAGGGGGAGTATGTAATGGCTCGGTCCAGATTGTGTCTGTTTCTTTAAGTACATTTACTTATATATAATATTATGCTATATGTTATAAGTAAAGCATTTTTCATTTGTTGTGTTCTAGCACCATCTACTGGTGAAAACTGTAAGAATCTGAAGTGTTCATTGGGTGTTATCCTATTGGCTAGTTCTTGGTCACATGGCTCAATAGGTGGAGCTATTCTCTAGCCTCTGTCTAGAAACAACTGGAATGAGCTGGTTCTGGCTGAGTCTCCTCTGAGGGAAGACATTATGTGGAGAATCTCTTCACCACAAGACTCCTCCTAGGCCCGAGGCCTAGAATTTCATCATTTCCTGATTTTTACAGCCAATATGCTGAAGGCTTCCTATCCTGACATTGTGCATCTCTTCAGACAGTAGGGCATACTGACTATATACCAGACCATACTGCACGCAGATTGGGGAAGTTTGAGGGTCTCCCGCCCCACTGCAATATTAGTGGCTTTCATGCCATTGTCCACGCACCAGCCGTCCGCTCCCCGTAGCACGCTGGGCAACTGTCTTCATTTGCTTACAAGTACTGCACGTGTCTGAACTAGCAGTGAAATTAACCCCAGGACTCCAGGTCTGTACAATCTTATCATATCTACCCTCTAAACTCAAGAGACTCTGAACCTAAAGCATACCAGTATTAATTCTGAAACAAATCGTGCACTTAAAGCTCCAGTACCCTAATTGCACTTCAGCATTCAACTCCAAGCTGTATTTGCCATGGCCTACCCACGAGAGACTGTGAAACATATATTCTGTATTGGTTTGCTTTGTTCCTGCTATATTAAAGCAACTGTTATCCCCAAGACCGTGTCTGTGGACTGTCCATCAGCTGTGGATACTGTGTGGGGGTGGATAGCAGGGAACATCTGGGCCCTTACATTCACACTAGAAAAATGATTTTTCTTAAGAAATTTCTTAAGAAATTTCTTGAGAGTGAAGGATTAGCGCACCTGCTTTAAAAAAGCACCAATAACGCAGGTGCGTTTCGGTGCGTTTTCGGTGCGTTTTTGGAGCGTTTTTTTTTAGGTTGGTCCCTGTGTTTTTTAATGCTTTTACAGCAATAAAGCATGTTAAAAATGAAAAAAATAAATAAAAATAGATAGATAGATAGATAATATAGATAGATAATAGAGACATAGATAGATAGATAGCTAGATAGATAGATAGATAGATAGATAAATAGATATAGATAATAGATAGATAGATAGATAGATAGATAGATAGATAATATAGATAGATAATAGAGACATAGATAGCTAGATAGATAGATAATATAGATAGATAATAGAGACATAGATAGCTAGATAGATAGATAGATAGATAAATAGATATAGATAATAGATAGATAGATAGAAAGATAGACATAATAGATAGATATTTAGGGGAATAGATAGATAGGTAGATAGATAGATAATAGATTAAGGTTCACAACACTAATTGGTGATCTCAACAAAGAGCAACACTATCCTTTTAAAAATATCCACATACTTTAACATGGTATTAAATAAAAATATACCTGGACAATCTAGAATGTTTATCTATAATATCTGCGATAACAAAATGATTTACTTAAAAGGGTGGTTCAAGCAATATTTTTTATTTTCTAGATCGATATGTTGAGAAAGGGGTGGTTCTTATTTTCTAGATCGATATTATGTTGAGAAACAATGTTTCTCTCAAATACCTTATGTTGGCAATAGTGCCTGTGAGAGGCGCTATTGCGGACTGCTGTTTCCCGTGCCTGAACCCCGGGGTCAGTGACCTCGGGGATCCAGTGATGTCATGTCAAGTTCCTGTTAACCTGTCATCACCGCAGCCGGCCGCGGTGTCTGTGAATGATGGGCTGGAGGCGGTGTGTCACCGCTCAGCATAGCCCAGCATGTCAACCAATGAGCTCCCTCCTCTCTCCTCTGTCACAGCAGAGCGCTGCAAGCAGGAGACACACTGGGCTGTGACGAGCGGTGAAACACCGCCCACAGCCCAGTGAGTCAGGAAGATTGCGGCCGGCCGGTGATGTCAGGTGAACAGGAACTTAACGTGACATCAGCGGATCCCCAAGGTCATGGACCCCGGGGGGGTCAGGCATGGGGAACAGCAGTCCACAATAGCACCTCTCACAGGCACTATTGCCAACATAAGGTATTTCAGAGAAATATCGATCTAGAAAATAAGAACCACCCCTTTAATATAAACTGATCATTTTGTATGATTTAAGAAATCGAATTGTGCCGCCCCTATGCCAGCAGCCGGGCTGCTCGGATCCGGATCCGCAGTATGGCTCGAGGGGTCTACGGACCCGGGGGTCCCGCGGACACTTCAAATAAAAAGGGTAATTGGTTGAATGTGGGATTTCCTATATAGTCCGTGATGCCACCCACGGCGTGTGGTAAGATGGAGTACCACCGCTGCTATTAGGTAGCACCCGGGGGCGTTGGACTTGCAGCTAGTTGTTTTTAACCCTCCGTGGGTAGGGATGGATGCCCCGGGGCCCAGTGTCACTGTGCTGAGGATGGTGGCTGCAGGGACCAGCGCGCCCGGTCGGACCGGGGGATGTTAGTGTACTCACAGTCAAAGAAATCACACAAGTCCAGCGGTAAGCTAAGGTGCCAGTGGCCGGCTGCCGCAGCCGGGTGTATTCTGTTCACTCACCCGGGGTGATGGTCTGTGTCACTTTCCTCTGCACGGTTTAGTCCTCTTTGGACTTCCTGGTGTGGAACACGGGAGTCCGCTCCCAGAACTATGGGTGGGAGCCTTGCCCGCAGACGCTGACCCGTTGGCTCTAAAGGGGCCCTGGCGGATGCCCTATCTCCCGTGGTGGGCTGCTCTTTTGAGACTTTGGGTGGGACAGGACCTATAATCCTGTTCTCAACTGGTGAAATAACAAAGCCGGTGGTTCCGGTCCTTGCTTCCGGGTCCAGGTACCCCCTCTGTGCTTGGTTTCTGGGTCGGTTGTCCGGTGTCAGTACCGGCGGGCTCCTACCCTGTCCCGGTCCACCTCGGATCTCCGTCAGCCATCTTCCCATCTCCTGACAGACACGGACCACCGTCTGCCACCTAGCCAGTACGCCGGGGCTCCAACCCCGACGCCTTTCCTCTCTCTCTCCTCTCCGAACTCTGAACTCCCACTGCACTCTGCACTATGCACTCTCTTCCTCTGCATTCTCTTCCCACCCTGGATTCTCTAGACCCCTAGGTGGGCGTTTTCCTTCTGCCTGGTCCCACCCACTGGTGTGCCTTTCCTACTCTGGGGGGTGACTAGGGTTTTGTCAGCTCGGTGTAACCCTATAAGGGAAGGTGTTGTTTGGGGGCCTACTTTGTGTGTGATCGCCTGGCGGCGCCATGGCGCCTCAGAGGCTTGCTGACCTTTAGACCTTGATTTCTTTTTTAACTTATACTTGGACCTTTAGGAGTGGACCTTTAGGATTAGGTTACAAAGGTGGTATACTTCCAGAAAAAATATTGACCGACAAGTATGGTAGATGTTCTATCTGCTGTTGTATGATCAGAATATGCATCACTGGCTTTGAAGTGAATATTCACATATACTACCAGAGCTTCGAGCTATTCACCATATTTTCATCTTTCTAATTACGACACATGTAGTGCATCCAATTGACCATTACATTCTAGAATCAGCGTACGTCTTCTATACGCCACATATAATATAAATATTGGGAAAAATAACAGGCACAATAGGCCCGGTTACAGACAAGTTATGGTATTCTCAAACCGTTAAACAACAAAATGAGAGGCACTTAGATATCATACCACGGTTACACAGCCACTTAACCCGCTGAATTAAAAAAAAAAGTAACAGATTCCATAAATCTTCCCTTAATTAATCTGGTAAGGGATTATACACCACAAATACTCATTCCCTACTTATTAAATATCACTGTTCATCCTCCACTCCATTTTGCCTGCGGACAGAAAGAAGAATTTAAATGTAAATTTTTGTGTTGAAATTGTATTCTTCTATGCATTACAACAATCTAATACTTTATTTTGACATGATCTACTTGAGGGCAAAATAGGTTCTGCATTTTAATTCTGAGCTGTTTTGTGTGAGACGTACGGGAGCAGAAGTCTGGCTGTGTTTTTGAGAGGTGTTATTATACTGGCCAGGAATTGCTAGCATTTATCAGAAGTGCTCCAAGAACAAACCTGGTGCTTTCACTCAATATCTATTACAAAGATACGAATGCAAATCGACTAAAACACCCTGCAGGTAGTAGCTGGAACCCGCTCTATGCCGCTCACTCCACAGCCTGCAGGTAGAAGAAACTGCCAGATACTACTACCTCGTATTAATAGGAAAAATATGTATTTTTAAGAGATGATATTTTTTTTGTGGTTGCAAATCATATTTGCTTTGGACAATATTTTGGTATATATATAAGGAACGCTAACTTCCACCACTCTTTTTACTAGTCTATAACAAGAGTATAGTGGTTAACTCCATTTCCACAGTCACATTAATCAATGTTAGATAAATGTATACAATTATAAATTTACCCTCAGAGTCTGTTTTTATAGTCAGCAGACACGATAAATAGAATTTGGTAGTTGGGTTCAGAATAAACACTATAGCAATCAATATTTTAAAATAACACAATATATACTGTATGCACTATTAATTTACTCACCAAACAACAATGCCACATATACATGTTGACCGAAGAGTAGCTAAACTGACAAGTGTTTCGATTTTACCCTCTAACTTGCCTTCCACCAAAAAAAGTATAATCTAAAAAGAATTGTTCTGTACCTTGATTTATTTTACAATTTTCAGCTATTAAAACTAAAATTTTATGATAAAAAAAAATGTAAATAGTAATATTTTGTTTATCTTTCAGATAGAGATGACCTAATCTTTTGAAATACAAATTCATCAATTTTGGAGAACAAGTGATCACTGGCAGATACAATTTGCTAAGAATCGCAAGTACTCCAATTGCTTTGAAAATCTGGTAACGCTGTGAGCTTTTTTAGGACTGCAAAACACATAAAGTCCAACTCATCATGGTGCTAATCCAATTTCTGTATGGAGCTTGGGAATAATTTTCGCCATAGCCAATATGATCCAAAAGAAATTGTGAAAGAAAAAGTGAAAGTCTGGCTCTGACATATAAAATATTCTTTCTTCAATCCAAGATTGTATCAAGTTCTACACAAACATCATTAGTAATGTCAAAGTGACTTCACCATAGATACAGAACTTAACAACATAGTAATCAAAAGCACATTTGGAAAGTTATCTGACAGATGTATGATGTTTTTGTTAATAAAAAACTGTCTCAAAACTATTCCTGTAAGGAATTTGTGATCAGGTTGGCTGTTCTGTGAAGAACACTCATTAAGCTGATAGTGTTGCTTTCAGAGATAACATTCATTTGCTACTTTATAGGGACCAATAAACCTAGGTCACACCTTCCAGAAAGGAACCTTCAATCTAATATTCCTGTTAAGCTGGTGTCACACTAAGCGACAGCGACAACGACGTCGCTGTTACGTCACCATTTTCGGTGACGTAACAGCGACCTTGTAAGTCGCTGTTATGATCGCTGCTTAGCTGTCAAACACAGCAGAAGCAGCGATCATAACGTCGCTGTGCTACATGTGCAGAGAGCAGGGAGCCGCGCTTAGCGCTGGCTCCTTGCTCTCCTAGGTACAGTACACATCGGGTTAATTAACCCGATGTGTGCTGCAGCTACATGTCACAGTGCAGAGAGCAAGGAGCCGCGCGCACTGCTTAGCGCTGGCTCCTTGCTCTCCTTGCTACAGTATACATCGGGTTAATTACCCGATGCGTACTGCAGCCACATGTCACAGTGCAGGAGCTGGCACTGGCAGCAAGAGCTGAGGCTGGTAACCAGCGTAAACATCGGGTAACTAGGGAAAGGTCTTCCCTTGGTTACCCGATGTTTACGCTGGTTACAGCTTACCGCAGCTGCCAGTGCCGGCTCCTGATCGCTTCATTTCGTCGCTCTCTCGCTGTCACACACAGCGATGTGTGTGTCACAGCGGGAGAGTGACGACCAAAAAATGAAGCTGGACATTCAGCAACGACCGGCGACCTCACAGCAGGGGCCAGGTCGTTGCTGGATGTCACACACAGCGACAGCGACGGGACGTCGCTGCAACGTCACAGAAAATGGTGACGTAGCAGCGACGTCGTTGTCGTCGTCGTTATGTGTGACACCAGCTTTAGACAACCATATATAGTCATTCACACTTAGGTCCGGACCTGGCAAGATGTTTTTGTCAGCCATATGTTTGTATCTGTCTCCCATCAGCTTCAAATTTCTATGAACATCTTGTCATACAGAAGAGAGCACTCAGAAGTGTTGATAATGAAATTAAATGTACTGTCTTACTGAACCTATCCACAACTACAAAATGACAGTCTTTCCCAAAGACAAAGGTAAGTCAGTAATGAAATCTATGGATATATTCATCCATGGCCTACTAGGGAGAGCCATTAGCAGGAGAGATCCCAATGAATGAGTAGGCATTACCTTGGAATGTACATAAATACTGCAAGCAGATACATAGTCAGCCACATCCTGATGGAATCTGACCTACCAAAAATGACAAGAAAGGAGGACAGAGGTTGCTTCACTACCCACTACCTAGATGACCCAAAAGTACAGTATGGTGATGTTCCCTAATTATTTTACTGCACAAATTAGAAGGCATGAATAACCTCCCTTAAGGATAAGATGCCGGGGCATCCCCCTGAGCCTCCAACACTCCCCCTCCAAGTCTGGGCACCAGGCCAAGACGACCACCCCCTTCCACCAAACAGGTACAGGTTTCACATGATCACTACGACCAGGGAAAATCTTGGATAATGCATCTGCTTTGATGTTTTTAATCCCTAGGTTGTAAGTTAAAGTAAAATTAGACCAGAAAAATAAAGACATCTAGCCTGCTTAGGATTAAGACATTTGGCAGACTCAAGATATGACAAGTTTTTATGGTCTGTGATAACAGTTATGTGACGAACTGCCCCCTCTAGCCAACGGTGCCATTCCTTGAAAGATAACTTCATCACCAACAGTTCTCTATTGCCAACACCATCACTTTCTCTCTGCCAAAGACAATTTCTTGCAAAAGATAGCACATGGATGCCATTCACCAGAAGACGGACCTTGTGATAACACAGCCCCAACCCCCATCTCAGATGCATCAACCTCTGTGATAAAAGGCTGTGAAACATTAGCCTGAATGGGCATAGGTGCAGTGGAACAGCATCTCTTTAAAAAGAAAAAAGCCTACTGTTCACAGTCTGGACATTTAGAGAAATACGACCCCTTTTTTGTCATGTCATTGAGAGGATTTACAATTACTGAATAATTCTGAAAAAAATTCCGGTAAAAATTGGTAAGCCCCAGAAAGCGCTATGATGCTATCAGGTTCTTTGGACAATTCCAGTCAAGTAGAGCATGGACTCTCTCTGGATCCACCTGAAAACACAATATGTAATACCTGTTTAATATGTACCTGATGTGTTTCCATATTGGGTGAGTAGATCAAGATAAAGATCAAGATCCAAATAAACCACCACAAACCTCTCACCAAAAGATGAAAAATATCATTCACAAAATGCTGGAAAATGGCAATGGCATTAGTTAGGCCAAATGGCATGACCATAGTAAAGTGAAAAAGCTGCACACTAAACACTATATTATAAGGAAATATGGGTAAAGCATAACTGCTATAGCAATATTAGAACAATGAAAAATACATTTGGCTAACTGGAAAAAAAGGAAAACATGAAAAATGAAAATTGCATAACTGTTAAGGATATTTGAAACAGAAGAGCTATTTAGCAAATGAATTGATCAATGCAATTGTGCCTGAATACCACGACAAGGTAATCTCTTATTATTTGGGAACCTAACCGTAAATGCCTTTCTACAGTATGTGCGACTAAAAATCTGCAGGTCTGGGCAGATAGGCTCCTGGCTATATAGAGTTGTGAACAGAGCATAGCAGACGGGTGGAGCTCACAGACAGAAATAACTGAATACTAATAAGAAAAGACTGTCTGGAACACCAATGTGTGTGAACTAGGTGCTGGCTTAAAAAACACATAACTATCATAACTATAGTAAAGTGAAAAAGCTGCACACTAAACACTATATTGTACGGAAATATTGGTAAAGTATAACCTCTATAGGAATATTAGAACAATGAAAAATACATTTGTCTTACTGGAAAAAATGGAAAACATGAAAAATTAAAATTGCATAACTGCTAAGGATATTTGAAATAGAAGAGATATTTAGCAAATATATTGATCAATACAATTGTGTTCAAATACCACGACAAGGTAATCTCTTATTATTTGGGAACCTAACGGTTAGGTTCCTGAATAATAAGAGATTACCTTGTCGTGGTAATCAAGCACAATTGCATTGATCAATACATTTGCTAAATATCGCTTCTATTTCAAATATGCTTAGCAGTTATGCAATTTTCATTTTTCATGTTTTCCTTTTTTTCCAGTTAGCCAAATGTATTTTTCATTGTTCTAATATTGCTATAGCGGTTATGCTTTACCCATATTTCCTTATAATATAGTGTTTAGTGTGCAGCTTTTTCACTTTACTATAGTTATGTGTTTTTTAAGCTAGCTCCTAGTTCACACACATTGGTGTTCCAGACAGTCTTTTCTCATTAAATGGCATGACCAGACTTTCAAACTGTCCCTCAGGTATATTGAAAACCATTTTCCATTTGCCCCCCTATTTTGGACATAACCAGATTGTAAGCCCCCCTTAATTCCAACTTGGAGAACCATTTAGCTCCCACGATCTGGTTGAATAGATACGTAATTAGAGGAAGAGGACATGGGTCTTGAAAGGTAATCTGGTTCAATTCGAGAAAAGATTATACAGTTTTGACTTGGGTAGTTTTGCTCCAGGAAGCAGATTAATGGGATAGTCATATACACGATGGGGAGGCAAATCCTGATATCTCCTCATTGAAATTACATCCTCAAAACCTGACAAAAATGCAGGTAAGATCTCTTTGGAGACTGCAGAGAGAGAAGTGTTCAAGCAATTATTGAGACAGTAATAAAATGCAATGAGATGTGTGCTTGTGGCACCCCTGAGGCTTCAGTCGCCACAGGGTACTGTACCTCACCAGAAGTGCAGTATTCATCTCGGATAAAGAGGAGGTCATTGCCGGTAAACCACAATTCACCAACATACGCCTATCTAGTTGACCTCTCACCAGGACTGGGTTAGGGTAGGGTCATTTAGGATGGTCACCATATCGACTGGGGCCTCCCACCCACTAGCTCAGGAACCTGGAGGGTGGAAAGACTGTCCGGGGGAGCAAGGTGACACACACACACACACATAATCAGTTGAGAAACCACTGGGAACCAAGAGAGATGCAGGAGAACATGGTCGCTGAGGGGAGAACTCATAGCTTCCTTAGGACCAGTGCACACTTCACGGTACGGAGCCCTAAGCTGGTGGGCACTGCAAGTCCCACCAGCAGAATCCACTGGACAGAGGATTTGAAGTCTGCTGGCCCACACACAGCGCCAGGGGCAAAGCAGGAGATAGAGCCAGGAGTCATGACCATAGGGCGGCTCCATCTACGGACTCACGCTGCCTGCTATACGAAACAGGGGACTGAACAAATCTCAAGGACTCAGCTCCCAGAGTAGTTTCAAGCTGCAGGGACTCGCACAACATGGCGCAGGTAATAAGGACTCACTGAAAGAAACACCGGTTCTGACCTCCGAACTATCCGGGATCGGCTGGAGTCCATCGCAGCGGAGTCCAGCAGTCCAACGGCGGGAGCAATTCAGTGAATAAACAACCTAAACTGCAACCGCTGTGTCATCTATTCCTTCCCGTGCCCTGCGCTCCGATAGTAGAGTGGACTACTATCCCAAAAATCCTCCTGGGGCCTGAGCTCTGCCTGTGGAGAGCTGGACCATCTGAGCTGCGCTACCATCCGCCCCAGAGAAATGGATATCTCGCAGCGGCGGCTCCCATCATAGCCGCACACCACAGGTGGCGTCATGAAGACCAACTTTATCCTACTCCCCTTGTAAATAACCCCATCCTCATCTTTATTGACACCGACGGGGTCACGGAACCGGGCCAGGCTGCTGTGACACCCCAAACTGGCCCGATGTTGAGTAACCCAAAAACCCCAGAGACCCCATGGGGGCATCATGCTGACGGCCGAAGGCTGCTTTTTGCAGCCCGAAGGGATTAACATTATGACCACTAGGGCGTAATATTACTGACTGCTGTCGTTAAGGGGTTAAAGGCATGTAGGCAGGATTTTAGCCTTATAGTCCTTCCTGCTGCTACGGCTAATTCAAATCTATTAATACCTCTTTTAGCTGCATTTAGTGTAGGACAAGCTGATGGAGAAGGGATAGTATATCAAAGGCATGTAGGCAGAGATTCTAGCCTTACATACATTGCTTCTGCTCTGTAAAAAATATATTCTATTCTATAATAATACCACTCTTATCTGCATTTAGTGTAGAGCTGCGACATTAAAGCAAAAGTCCTTTTCAGGGCTAATTCAAATCTATTCTATTCTCTAATACAACCCCTGGCAAAAATTATGGACTCACCTGGCTCTGAGGATGTTCATTCAGTTGTTTACTTTTATTTAAAAAAAAGCAGATCACAGACATGGCACCAAACTAAAGTCATTTCAAATGTCAACTTTCTAGCTTTAAGAAACACTAAAAAAATCATGAAAACATAATGTGCTAGCCAGTAACGGTTACTTTTCAAGGCCAAACAGGGGGAAAAAATGATGGAATCACTCAATTATGAGGAAAAAATTATGGAATCATGAAACAGAAACAAACAAAAGAACACTCCAATACATCACTAGTATTTTGTTGCCCCACCTCTGGCTTTTATAACAGGTTGCAGTCTCTGAGGCATGGACGTAATGAGTGGCAAACTGTACTCTTCATCAATCTGGCTCCAACTTTCTCTGATTGCTGTTGCCAGATCAACTTTGCAGGTTGGAGCCTTGTCATGGACCATTATCTTCAACTTCCACTAAAGATTTTCAATTGGATTGAGATCTGGACTATTTGCAGGCCATGTCATTGACCTTATGTGTCTTTTTTCAAGGAATGTTTTCACCGTTTTTGCTGTATGGCAGGATGCACTATCATCTTGATAAATGATTTCATCATCCCCAAACATCCTTTCAATTGATGGGATGAGAAAAGTGTCCAAAATTTCAATGTAAACTTGGGCATTTATTGAAGATGTAATGACAGCCATCTCCCCAGTGCCTTTACCTGACATGCAGCCCCATATCATCAATGACTGTGGAAATTTACATGTTCTCTTCAGGCAGTAATCTTTTTATTGTTTAGCTTTTCTGTATGTAAATCCCATTTCCTTTAGGCGGTTTCTTACAATTCGGTCACAGACATTGACTCCAGTTTCCTCCCATTCGTTCCTCATTTGTTTTGTTGTGCATTTCCTGTTTTGGAGACATATTGCTTTAAGTTTCCTGTCTTGACGCTTTGATGTCTTCCTTGGTCTACCAGTATGTTTGCCTTTAACAACCTTCCCATGTTGTTTGTATTTGGTCCAGACTTTAGACACAGCTGACTGTGAACAACCAAGATCTGTTGCAACATTGCGTGATGATCTACCCTCTTTTAAGAGTTTGATAATCCTCTCCTTTGTTTCAATTGACATCTCTCGTGTTGGAGCCATGATTCATGTCAGTCCACTTGGTGCAACAGCTCTCCAAGGTGTGATCACTCCTTTTTAGCTGCAGACTAACAAGCAGATCGTATTTGATGCAAGTGTTAGTTTTGGGAATGAAAATTTATAGGGTGATTCCATAATGTTTTCCTCATAATTGAGTGATTCCATAATTCTCCCCCCTGTTTGGTCTTGCAAAGCAAGCGTTACTGGCTAGCACATTATGTTTTCAGGATTTATTTTAGTGTTTCTAAAAGTTGCCTTTTGAAATGACTTTAGTTTTGTGCATCCTCAGAGCCAAGTGATTCCATAATTTCTGCCAGGGGTGGTAGTACCGCTTTTAGCTGCAATTAGTGTTGGAAGAGCTGGTGGACAAGGGATACTGTATTAGAGACATGTACGCACAGATTAGCCTTACAAACCTTGCTGCTGCTACCTTAACTCAAAAGTTCTTTTATGGGCTAATTCCAATCTATTCTAAGATCTAATAATATCAGTAGTATTATCTGCAATGAGGATAGGGGGAGCTGTTTTAGAATGGATTGTGTATTAGAGACATGTATGCAGGAATTTTAGCATTACAGACCTTGCTACTGCTATGCAGAAATTCAATAATAATACTGCTCCTATCTGCATTTCATATAGGGCAAGCTGCTGGAGGAGGGATAGTGTCTTGTAGGCAGGGATTTTAGCGTTACTGACCTTGCTGCTGCTACGTTACCCCAAAAGTCCTTTTCAGGATATTTTAAATCTATTCTGTTCTAATAATACAGCTCTTAGCTCCAATTAGTGTAGGGAGAGCTGGTGGAGAAGGTATAGTGTATTATAGGTATCTCAGCAGAGATTATAACCTTAAGGCCACGTCACACTAAGCAACATCGCTAGCAACATCGCTGCTAAGGAACAACTTTTGTGACGTTGCTAGCGATGTTGCTGTGTGTGACATCCAGAAACAACCTGGCCTCTGCTGTGAGGTCGTTGGTTGTTGCTGAATGTCCTGGGCCATTTTTTAGTTGTTGCTCTCCCGCTGTGAAGCACACATCGCTGTGTGTGACAGCGACAGAGCAACAACTAAATGTGCAGGCAGCAGGAGCCGGCATCTGCGGACGCTGGTAACCAAGGTAAACATCAGGTAACCAAGAAGCCCTTACCTTGGTTACCCGATATTTACCTTCGTTACCAGCATCCGCCGCTCTCAGCTGTCAGTGCCGGCTCCTGTTCTCTGCACTCCTAGCCACAGTACACATCGGGTTAATTACCTGATGTGTACTGTGGCTACGTGTGCAGAGAGCAGGGAGCCGGCACTGACAGCTGAGAGCGGCGGACGCTGGTAACGAAGGTAAATATCGGGTAACCAAGGTATGGCTTCTTGGTTACCCGATGTTTACTGTGGTTACCAGCGTCCGCAGAAGCCGGCTCCTGCTGCCTGCACACGTAGCAGAGTACACATCGGGTAATTAACCCGATGTGTACTGTGCCTAGGTGTGCAGGGAGCCAGCGCTAAGCGGTGTGCGCTGGTAACCAAGGTAAATATCGGGTTGGTTACCCGATATTTACCTTAGTTACCAAGCGCAGCATCGCTTCCATGCGGCGCTGCTGGCTGGGGGCTGGTCACTGGTTGCTGGTGAGAACTGCCTGTGTGACAGCTCACCAGCAACCCGTTTAGCGACGCTCTAGCGATCCCTGCCAGGTCAGGTTGTTGGTGGGATCGCTGGAGCGTCGTGTAATGACCAGAGGTCCTATTAAGATCCAGTGAGTCACAGACCGAGACTGAGGCAGAAATGAACAACAGTATTTTACTGAAATGGGGATCAAATTACGGTGAAATGTAGAATATAATAAGCTCAAAATCCCCTTAAAAACATTACCATTAATAATTTCACACACTAAGCGTTAGCCGAAAATCAATGCACCGAGCTCAGAGATCCCAAGATATGTAAATCACATTTATGACCCGGAACAAATTTACCTACACGTTAAACTTATCAAACTGGAAAGACGATGTAAATCAGATGAGGGTGATCTGATGGAAACTCTGAGATGGCGCACTGAGTATAACTTATCTCAGATAATAATACAATACACTAAATGAACGATGACTATACACTTATCACAGGGATACCCGGGTATCTCACAACCTATGGTACCATTAAACTCCAATGTAACTTTACACCGGTGTGTTTCCACGTGGGCTGCAGCAAGTCCAGAAAAATAAAAATAAAACTTTGGCGCCAAAAATAAGTACTTATTGCAAAAAAGAAAACAAAGTTTGGCAGCTATCAGCCAATGCCAGAGTCACCTGTCCAGCACTTTAATTCTGCAGCCTCCGGACGCAGTCTGGGGATCACTCTTTTCCAGGGCTTGTCAGAATCCTTCCAATGGGGATGGCACCGGACGCCGTCTCTCTTGTCGCAGTCACTCACGGCCTTACTGGACATCAATCACTTGCTCTGTCAAGGGGGGAAACATCTCCTCAGCTTCTCCTCAGACGCCCTTTCAGTTGGACCCAGGTCCGCACAACTGGATCGCTTATCACACAGTGATGTGGTATTGTCTTCGCAATTTCTGTTTCCCTTCACTCTCCTCAGATGCTGTCACTGGCTCTGTTCACCAACAAGTCTCTTGTTCACCAACCGGGGCTTACAACCAACTTTTTTAAGGCCCATATTGCTTCACCTGCTCTGTTGAAAAACCCGTTGTCATGGACACCACCCTCCCTCTCTCTATTTCCTGGATCTCCACCACTACTTCCTGTTTATCGCTCAGACAGACAGGCAGACTCTGCAGGGTCCTAATGATCGCCCTGTATTGTCATAGTTCACTCTCTTACATGCCACCCCACTAGAGGTTGGCGTCCTCGACATACCTCCCCACTCAAAATCATCCTGTGCGTAGCGCTGAGGGGGTATTCCTGCCATAGGTCGAGTGGTTCTCCGAAGGTCCTTCCCAACGGATTCTGTCCCCGAAGGGGCAGGAGTCCCTTCAGAAGTGTCATCAGAGGAAAGGCGTGACGCTGCCTCCTCGTGAAGTGTGACACCCCGTGACCCATTATTCATGTCAGGTGGCTGACTCAAGCCCTCACCCTCGGAAGGACATACCACCGGCTCAACACTCTTTCCACACAGGTGCAGATCATTCACAGGGGGAAGATAAACAGGCGCAGAGGAGGGCTCATCATCAAACTCAAAAACATCAGGAGTACCTGACCCTTGGGACACAGCCTCTGGTTCCGTAGAAACGGGAGCCACGTCCTCAAACCAGCACCGTTGTAGCATGTTACGGTGAAGATTACGTGTGAGCCCCCCTGTCCCCACGGGCTCGACCTCATAGACTGGAATCTCAGGGTTCACTCGTCTCTTTATCAGGTATGGGGTCGCCTCCCATCGATCGGCCAGTTTCCCTGTCGGTCGTTTGACCCTTACCAACACTCTATCCCCTGGGGAGAAAGGTTCCGTCTGCACAGGCCTCGTGTCCCTATGAGACACCTGATTGAGTCTATTACCCACCACCTGATGCACCACTCTCAGTCGCCACTGGTGTTCCCAAACCCACTCAGATGCAGTCCTAGGGGAATCAGAGGAGGGATCTGGCATGTTCAAATCTTCAATATCCCTCCCGGGTCTCCCAAACATCAACATGTGTGGCGAATAGCCCGTAGTGCTGTGCAATCGATTGTTGTAGGCCCACATTAGTTCAGGGAGGTACTCAGGCCAGTGGCCCTGCTGCCCTTCCTCTAATGTTCTCATCATCTGTATCAAGGTACGATTGAAACGTTCACAGGCCCCATTTCCTTGGGGATGGTAAGGTGTCGTTCTTGAATGCGCTATGCCATACAGCCGGCGTAGCTCTTCCATTAGTGTCCCCTGGAAACATGCCCCCTGGTCTGAGTGTATCCTTTGCGGACACCCAAACACTTGGAGAAAATGACGACACACAGCCTTAGCCGCCGACTCCGCTGTCTGATCTCTTGTCGGCACTGCCACAGCATATTTAGTGAAGTGGTCTGTCATTACCAAGCAATAGGAGCACCCAGACGTCGAGTATCCTATCAGGACATAATCAATCATGAGCAATTCCAAGGGGGCAGACGTTTTAATGGTTTGAGTAGGGGCCCGCTGCTCAGGACTCTTACTGAGCCCACAGACCCGACATTGCCGACATGCCTCCGCTACCATCCCTCCCAAGTCAGGGCAATAGAGGATTCGCTGTAACCACTGGAGTGTCTTTTCACTACCAAAGTGGGCTCCCTTCTCATGTGCCTCGCGGGCAACCACCGGACCCATCCCTACAGGGATTACCAGTTGGTACCGGTGTTGCAGCTCAGATGGCAGATACACCTTACGATACAAAAGATCCTGTTCCACACACAACTTATCCCACTGTCGCAATAGTTTAATTCCTTCTGCGGATAGTTGGGCCTTGTCCTCTGCACTCGGCCAAATCCCATTTTGTACCCAGGTGCGCACTCGCGAGATGTCTGGACACTCGTTCTGATCTTTTGCCCAATCTGATGGCGTTTTTCCCAGGACACACGGCATCCCTGATGCCACCCCACTTGAATGTACCACACTGCGGAAGATAGGTACCTGCCCCAAGTCAGGGGTCTCTGTGTCCTCGAGCTGGTCATCAATGCTTTCTCCCCTAAATCCAAGGGGTACCCTCGACAATGCGTCCGCATTACCGTTTTCTCGCCCCGAGCGAAACTTAATCTGATAATTAAACTTAGCAAGGCGAGCGACCCATCGCTGCTCCAACGCTCCCAGTTTCGCATTCTCTAAGTGAGCAAGAGGGTTATTATCGGTCATGACCAACACCTCAGCTCCCGTTAGATACTCAGCAAAGCGCTCCGTCATTGCCCACACAAGGGCTAACAGCTCTAGGCGAAACGAACTATAATTAGCCGGATTGCGCTCAGTGTCCCTTAAAGACCCGCTGCCATAGGCAATGACCCGCTCCCGGCCATCCTGAATTTGGGCCAGTACCGCCCCCAACCCGTGAAGACTACCGTCAGTGTACAACAGGAAAGGGGTATCCAACCCGGCATATGCCAACAAAGGGGCACTTGTTAGGGCGGCTTTCACCTCGTCAAATGCCTTTTGCTGCTGAGGCCCCCATTGGATAGGGCGGTTGCGAGAACCCAGCGCCGACCCTCTTAAAAGTTCATTCAGGGGACCCACTACTTGTGAAAACCTGGGCACAAATCGTCGATAGTACCCTGCCAATCCCAAGAAAGCCCCCACCTCCCGTAGAGTCTGAGGAGGTGCCCACCCCTGTACCGCTAAGATCTTACTGACTGAGGGTAATACCCCGTCGGGAGTCACCACATGGCCTAGATACTCTATGCGACTCTTGAACAGTTGACATTTCTTTGGTTTTATCTTTAAGCCATGGCGACTGAGACGTTGGAGCACTTGTCGCAACTTCTCAAGATGGTCTTCAAATGACGTTCCGAACACCACGATGTCATCTAGATATATCAATACCGATTCAAAATTCAGGTCGCCTAAACAGTGTTCCATAAGGCGTTGAAAGGTCCCCGGGGCATTACTGAGTCCGAACGGCATCCGGTTGAATTCATAGAGCCCCATTGGCAGAACAAATGCTGTCTTTGCCCGATCTTTCTCAGCCATTGGTACCTGCCAATATCCACTCGCCAGGTCCAACGTTGAAAAGTATTTGGCCCGTCCTAATGCAGACAGGGACTCCTCAATCCAAGGCAACGGGTATGCGTCTCGCACAGTGTGCGCGTTTAATTTCCGATAATCCACACAAAATCGGAGGGTCCCATCCTTCTTTTGCACAAGGACAACGGGGGCAGCCCAGGGACTTTGGCTCTCTCGTATTATTTGATTGTCGAGCATACTGGCGACCATGCCCTTCACCTCTTGATAAAGTGTCGGGGGAATCTGACGATAAGGTTCTCTAATGGGAGGGGTGTCCCCCGTGGGGATCTCATGCTCAATCGTCGGTGAGCACCCAAAGTCTTCTTCATGTCGCGAGAAGGTCTCTTCATGTTCTCACACGACCCTCTCCAACTGCTCTAGTTGCACGGAAGTCAGTTCCTCCCGATCTACTCCCATTTGATTCATGATCACACGACCATTCCATTCTTCGGTAGGAGATTCAGCCCCTGCTACTTCGACCGCATATGTCCAGGATGACTGTGGGTCTGGCCGCAATTCAAACACCGCTTTGTCAGGCATCTTCCCCTCTGGCACAAACAGTTCAGCCAGGATGGTCCCAGCAGGAATGGTAATAGCCTCCTCCAACACGTTAATGCATCTGACTGGCACCCGTCCATTCTTCACAATCGTCAGAGACCGGGCCACATGCACCTTGGCACAAGAGGACTTCTCTGGGGCTGGCTCAAGTAATACCTCAAGTCCATTCAGCCTCTGCGCCGCCCCCACTGGCAACATCAAAAGCTCCTCCTGTCGGGGCGCCAGTGAAATCGTGGTCCGTGATGGCACTCGGACAAGGCCCACCCGGCCCCCAGGGACTGCACTTTTCAGCAGATCACAGTTCAACACTAGGCGGTGTAACATTCTCTGTGTCGGTCGGTGACCTGTAACACGAGTCAAGTAACGGGGTCCCTCACGGGCATACATCTGATGATTTAGATCTCGCAGAATGTTCATTCCCAGTGTCACTTCCATCCCTCTTCTAGGGGGGTGGTCCACCAGCACTACCCCTTTCTGACCCAGCTCTTGACCAAACATTTTCAGTCTCATCCACATGATCCCTTTCACCGTCAGCTGGCCATTGTTAGCGGCAGTAAGTCTTATCATTCGACCATCTTCGGGAACCACTAGTTGACTGAAGTATTTCTCGAAAACTTCTAGAGGCATAATGGTACATTCAGATCCCGTATCAACCAAGCAATTCATCTTCCGTCCTTCAAATTCTGCTTCTAAAACTGGACTCCATGCAAACAAATCTTGCTCATTCCGTTGGGGGCTTTGTGAGGGGGGGGCCACTGCGAATTGCCCCCTCAAGGCAGCGGCTGGGAGTTTAACGTCGGCGGAGGAGTCTCGGGGACTGTGGACATCCGGCAGTATCGTGAGATGTGTCCCCGGCGGCCGCACCTCCAGCAGGTGACTGCTCCCCGTGGACGGGGGCTTGAGTCATTCAAAGAGGGCGGTCTGGCTGTCGGTGAAATCACCATCCCAGAGGGTGTAGCTGGTGGCCTCTCCAGGGGAGTAGGGGACGACCCAGCTCTGATTTTAGACACTTCCAGCTTTAGCTCCTTCAACTCAGCACGCAGAGCTTGTACAACATCTACCAGTCCTTACGCTCCTGACAATTGCATTCCGCCTCCCTCCAGCCGTGTACTGTCCACAGCTCCTTGAACTACTGCCTCCCTTTCCACCGCGGCCTGGTAAATCTGCCAGAAAGATATTTCTGGGGTAGCCCGGGCCACCTTATACAGTTTATCCCGAAGGAGCCTGTTAGCTAACCCTGTGATGAATTGGTCCCGGAGCAAGTGGTCTACCTCCCGGAACGCTCCCAGGGCCCCTGGGTCTAGTCGCTGCACTTCATTCAATGTTTCCTGTAGCGTATTAGAGTACTGCATCAGAGACTCACTTTCCTTTTGAGGGCGGTTAAAGAAAAATGATCGAAGCTGGGTCACACGGGCCCGGCCCCCAGAACTCCCTTCTAACAGTACCAAAATTTTCTCTAACGTACTTCTCTCAGCCTCAGGTCGTACCATCACCGTCCGCCTAGCGTCGCCTTCTAGTGCATTCAATGCCAGTTCTGCTCGTAATGCGGGAGTCAGATTACACATCCGCAGAATACTCTGGACCCTCTCCGCCCAATCCTGCAACGCCATGTTACGCCCGTCGTATTTCGGCATGTGCTGGAGTAAAGCTCCTACCGGTACATGCCCTCCTCCATTCGCCGCGGCTGCCAAAAGATCCGCACCCAGCAGCGGGGCTGCTGATGCGGTGGGATCATTTCTTCCCTCGCCGCCTCCGTCCATGACAAACACTGGATCCTGCCGACTACGCCAAAATGTAATGACCAGAGGTCCTATTAAGATCCAGTGAGTCACAGACCGAGACTGAGGCAGAAATGAACAACAGTATTTTACTGAAATGGGGATCAAATTACGGTGAAATGTAGAATATAATAAGCTCAAAATCCCCTTAAAAACATTACGATTAATAATTTCAAACACTAAGCGTTAGCCAAAAATCAATGCACCGAGCTCAGAGATCCCAAGATATGTAAATCACATTTATGACCCGGAACAAATTTACCTACACGTTAAACTTATCAAACTGGAAAGACGATGTAAATCAGATGAGGGTGATCTGATGGAAACTCTGAGATGGCGCACTGAGTATAACTTATCTCAGATAATAATACAATACACTAAATGAACGATGACTATACACTTATCACAGGGATACCCGGGTATCTCACAACCTATGGTACCATTAAACTCTAATGTAACTTTACACCGGTGTGTTTCCACGTGGGCTGCAGCAAGTCCAGAAAAATAAAAATAAAACTTTGGCGCCAAAAATAAGTACTTATTGCAAAAAAGAAAACAAAGTTTGGCAGCTATCAGCCAATGCCAGAGTCACCTGTCCAGCACTTTAATTCTGCAGCCTCCGGACGCAGTCTGGGGATCACTCTTTTCCAGGGCTTGTCAGAATCCTTCCAATGGGGATGGCACCGGACGCCGTCTCTCTTGTCGCAGTCACTCACGGCCTTACTGGACATCAATCACTTGCTCTGTCAAGGGGGGAAACATCTCCTCAGCTTCTCCTCAGACGCCCTTTCAGTTGGACCCAGGTCCGCACAACTGGATCGCTTATCACACAGTGATGTGGTATTGTCTTCGCAATTTCTGTTTCCCTTCACTCTCCTCAGATGCTGTCACTGGCTCTGTTCACCAACAAGTCTCTTGTTCACCAACCGGGGCTTACAACCAACTTTTTTAAGGCCCATATTGCTTCACCTGCTCTGTTGAAAAACCCGTTGTCATGGACACCACCCTCCCTCTCTCTATTTCCTGGATCTCCACCACTACTTCCTGTTTATCGCTCAGACAGACAGGCAGACTCTGCAGGGTCCTAATGCTCGCCCTGTATTGTCATAGTTCACTCTCTTACAGTCGCTTAGTGTGACATCTCACCAGCGACCTCCTAGCAACTTACCAGCGATCATTATGAGGTTGTATCGTTGTTGGGATCGCTGGTAAGTTGTTTAGTGTGACTGGGCCTTTACTGTCCTTAGTGTGATGCTGCAACCTAAAACCTAAGTCCTTCTCAGGGTTACATCTATTCTATTACATATTCCCTATTAAAATTGCTCTTAGCTGCATTACTTCAGTGTAGAGATATTTTTTGAAGTAGGGAACATTTTTCATTAAAGGCATATAGGCAGGGTTTATTGGTTTACAGTCCTTTTATTATTATTATTTATTATTAAAGCTGAATTTATTCTATGGTACTTTACAGATGAAAAGAGTATAAGTTAACAAGTACAATAATTATGAACAATACAAAAACAGACTGGTACAGGAGGAGAGAGGACCCTGCCTGCGAGGGCTCATAGTCTTCTATAGGTATATTGCTACAGCAACTTAACTGCTTTGGTCAGCGCATGGGTGATGTTATGGGACACGGGATGGCACACTGGGAAATATAGTGGCAGCTGAGGACTGAGTACTGCTGTACAGGTGCCACAATGAGGTTGCGGCAAGTCTGAGTCCACATCCATATTTGGCAACATTTCCAGAGCAAGCAGTTAGGATATGCAAGTACGTAGCATCGTGTGAAGTTTCATTCTCCATCTCTATCTGGTCCCCATGCAAAGCTTCCTTTTTAATTGTGAGCATCAAGTGTTTTAGTAAACACTGAAGCAGGATGGTTACACTGATTATGGCGTCATCGCTGCTCACCATCTTGGTTGATTCTCAAAGTTTTGTAGAATCGCAGAGATGTCAGACATTCATTGCTACTCGTCTTTTCTTATGTGCGGACTGAGACTGACTGGAATACCAACTGGCGTGTTGTGTCTAGTATTTAACTACTGCCTTTTGATGCTCACAAAATCTTGCAAACATATGTAATGTTGAGTTCTAGCATGTGGGCCGATCGAAAACCAATCAGTTAGGTAACACTTCAAAGTGTTGCTGAATCACTGACAGACTTGCAAGGGGAAGGAAGGAAGTACTGCATATAGCGGGAAGCACACCCAGTTATCATATAAATAAATAGAATTTTATTGAATTGCATAGATACTTAAAACATACTTAAAAACATATACTCACACCAGGGTGTCTCCATAAATCACAATAATATAGATGGTATATATGCTGCAATCAAATAGTTTCTTTTTGGCAGTCAAAATACTTTTTTAAATCTATATATAATAACATCATAAATTGCAACACCCCATATAAACTGATGTTAGCAAAGTGGGGGTTACCACTTCATCTTGTTGTAACCAGCCACAACCAATAATTCCTAAGGTGAGAGTCACAAACATAGAAGGTGGCTGGAAGTGCAAAGTAGTCCAAAACAATCATACAGACCAGTGGTAACCCATCTACATGTGACAGCAAGGAGCTGTGGAGAACCTGGGAAACGCCCCACGCGTATCGCCAGTAGGCTTCATCAGGGACAAACAATGTTGCACAATTCAACAATAAATCATCTTATATAGTAACTAAACATCATTACATTTGACCTATAGTCACCTATGTACTCTGGTCCGGACCAGCTGGAGCAAACGTGCTCCACGTGCAAACAACACCGGCCATGGTAGCACAGCCCATGGTGGGTGCTGCGCAGGTATTTCCTAACATTATCAAGTTCCGGTAAACAGGAAAATGTCCCGCGGTCCGCGCATGCGCTTTCCCGATTGTCACAGATTCAGCGTCAATGCGTTGTTATGGGGACCGGGTGAGTAAAGGAGAGGAGGATCACAGAGCGCGCATGCGTGGTACAGAGTCATATCGTCACTGACTGTCAGGGCTGTATATGTGAATGGGAGAACAGCAATGCTGCAAGATAGTGTGAAGTTATAACGTCCATAGCTGTCAGAGTGAGGGAAAGCAGATACAACCGCATACCATATATATACATGATCAATTCCTCTAATATATCTAGAGGCTAATAATGCAGAGACATAATAGAATATATGTTATTACTGTGACATTCTCCATGAGGAGCAAGGAGAACCAAGATGCAATATGTAGTCAGTATGGTGTCCATTGGCTAACAATTCAAATAAGGAAAAGTGCGCAAAAGGATTATATATAACGCGTACTTGAGCCACAATATATGGCATATGGCTCATTGTATTTTAACCCTTTAGAGCTCCCATATTCTCCCATTAATTACACTTCAGCCACACATTGCAACTTGGTTACGCCTACTAGAGTCACCAAAATGTACATGCAGCACCCGTAAGGGGCTCTAAATAGCTATTATAATTGAGAGGTCCGTAATCCAAATTCAACATATATATCATGGTTGAGTTATATTTTGATCATACATATAATGCATCTGCAGAACAGGCACAAGATCCCCTATTCATTCCGCTTATAAAAAATCACCAAGGTCTAAACAGCACTAGCACTAAGTGTCCATTATACTTAAAAAGTCCAAGGTCATATTTCAATCTCCAGTCTTTCATAACTCTGTCCTCTATTGACGTCCTCCATTATATCTTCCTTACGCCATGTCTCACAGTTGAGAACATTATGTAGATAAATCCCTCGACCAAAGGATAAGTTCCACATTCATAAGGAATCCATATTTCTTCGATGCAATTGCCAGTATATATGTCCAGCCAGTCATAACGCAGGGAATCGCGGATAGTACAGGTAGTTCCGATAGTGTATAATTCATCCAAGGAACCCTGTGAAGAGAAGTTCCTCCTTTAGTCCAAAAGGTGTGATGGAATCTAATTAAAAAATCCATCTAGATTCCGTCTGGAGTAGCCACTTGTGACATGAGCCCCCTCTACCGTTGCCCTTAAATTTTTGTAAACCCAGCACACGCAACCCTCTAGAGATGGATTTATGATGGTGGAGGAAGTGGGAAGCCATAGGTGTAAGAGATTTACCCTTTTTTTGGTCCGAAACTGCCAAATTAATGGTAGAAACATGCTTCTGCACTCTCTTCCTCAACTCCTGGGAGGTTTAACCCACATATACCATATTACAGTGGCATATTAGGGCATAAATAACATTCTTTGATTTACAGTTTACATATGTTGTTAGCGCATGCTCCTTCATGTCCTGTGGGTTACAAAATTTGTGTCGGGTTATCTGCATCAGTGGACAGACATTACAGTCTCCACAAGGGTAGGATCCCACGAGATTATATCCCCTATTGAGTTTAACATGGGGTTTTACAAAGTGGCTACTCATTAATTTATCTCTCCGGTTTGGTGCCCTTTGTGTGGTTAATATAGGTTGTTCACTGACCAAATTGCAGGTTTGAAGATCTGTGGTCAGAATGGGCCAATGGTTTTGTAAAATATTCTTTCTTGCACTCCACTGATTGTTATATGTGGTAATAAGTCTCACCTGACGATCTTGCTTTCTTGGTTTCTTTAAAATCAGTGAGGCTTGGGATTCCCGATTGGCCCTCTGGAATGCCCTTGAGATTACTTTTTTAGGGTAACCGCGTTCTTGGAACCTATGGGTTAAATTTTTAGCCTGTATCCGAAAATTCCCCATCATCAGTGCAGTTTTGTCTTGTTCTAAGGAACTGACCTGTTGGAACTCCCATCCTAGTATGCATCGGATGAAAGCTACTGAATTCCAGCAGGCTGTTCGTTGCTGTCGTCTTCCGGTATAGGTTGGTGACAAGTATATCATCGCTTCTCATTATCTCCAGATCCAGAAAGTTGACCTTAAGGGGTGACATAGTGCAGGTTAAATAGATGTTAAGATCATTGTTATTCAAGGTTGTTATAAACTCCTGACACTCTTCTTCCGTCCCATCCCAGATGAAAAAGAAATCATCTATATATCTTGACCAATGGGTCACTCTGGTCTTAAATTGGTCCATCCTGTATACCCATAATGCTTCCCACCAGCCTAAAAATAGGTTGGCGAAAGCGGGTGCACATTTCACCCCCATAGCCACTCCAGAAATCTGTCTATAGAATGTATGGTCAAACAAAAAATAGTTATGCTGTAACACAAATTCCAGTAGATCCAACAAAAAGGAGTCATGCATGCGGTCAGAGTACGGTTGTTTGTCCAAAAAATATGTGACCGCAAGCATCCCATGATTATGTCAAATGTTGGTGTATAGTGACTCTACATCGCATGTCACCAAGAGGGACTGCGATGAGAGTTGGACATCTTGACAGATCTGTATGAAATTAGAGGTGTCACGAACATAAGATGGGATGGCTGCAACTATGGGTTGTAGAAAAAAATCCACATAGTTGCTGGCCCTTTCACATAAACTTCCGATGCTTGCGACAATTGGTCTCCCTGGTGGCTTTTGCACATTCTTGTGCACTTTGGGGAGCATATAAAATGTGGGAATCACTGGGTGTTCCACCCCCATATATTTTTTTTCGGTGTTATTAATTATTCCATGATGGTAAGCAGCATCCAGAATTTTATGAAGTTTACTTGTGAAAACAGAAGTCGGGTCTGAGGGTAGTCGAGTATAGAATTGAGGGTTGTCAAGCTGGCGTTTGGCTTCCTCTATGTACATCTCCGTGGGCCATAGTACAATATTACCACCCTTATCAGCCTCTTTTATCAAAAAGGTGTTATTTTGTTTGAGGCCTCTAAGGGCTGCTTTTTCTGAAGGTGTTATATTAGACATTAAAGGTGCATCCTTAAGTTGAAGTATATCTTTTTTAGCTAGTTCAAAGAATATACGCACCGATGGAACTAAGGAAAAACAAGGTAATGCTGTGGACTTATTTTTGTAGGGAAATCTTTTTCTACCTGGGTTGCCTTCATTCTCCTCTAACAGATCCAGAAGATCACGTAGGACTTCTTGGTCATTGTTGGTAAGATCATTCATCATTTCTGGCTTGTGATAAAACACCTGGAAGACAAGATTGTGGCAAAAGAGATACAAATCCTTAATCAACACAAACTTGTCGAACCCATTTGTAGGAGAAAAGGTTAATCCTTTCCTCAATATTGTGGTTTCTTGTTCCGAAAGTACATGAGTTGACAAATTTATGATCTGTAAAGTGGTATCTCTTACCTGCTGGGTATGACTGGGTGGATTTGTTTCAGTAGGTATATCTAGCGTCTGGATCGGGCACCGATTTTGTATGATCCCACTTGCTTTTTCGGTCTGGTCGTCCTTCGATAGGTTATGCCTGCGGCCCCTGCCTCTTCGGGTCCAGTGTCTGCCTCGCTTCCGGTAGTAGATAAAAAATCACTTGAAATAGATCTTTCAATATTTTGCCGATCATGAATTTCTGTACGGTACTTGGGATTATACATTTTCTGTGTGTTGCCCCTATGTCTCCATCTGAATGCGGTCTTATTTTCAAAGTCCGTTTGATCTCTTTTGAATTTTTTCCGCTTTTTTTCAATTATTTCCTGTTCATATTTATCCATAGAGTCTTTAAGTTTCTGCTGGAATGTGGTGATCTGGGTGGTATCCCCATTTCTCGCTAACTTAGACTCTAGATGTTTAATATTGATTCTTGTAGTTGCCAGGAGTGTCCTGTCATGCTCCAGGAGCATATTGATAATTATGCTGGAGCATTGTAATAACCCCTGTTCCCATGTAGCCTGAAAATCTAATGAAGGTTCCCAGGCAGGGAATATGGATACACGCAGTCCCCGAGAAGCAATACCTGCCTTGAGGTACTCCTCCAGGCTGCGTATAATCCACCATAAGTGGATACCGGTCTTATGGGCCGTTGTAAGGTCAGACATGAGTAATGACAACTCGTCTGAAGTCTCTAAAGCCGCATTTTTTGGAAAAATAGGGTACCTGTTTGTGCCTGCCAGGCGGCCTCTCTAGCCTCCCAATCCATGGGAAAACAAATCAATCCAATGTACACACAGACTATGGCCAATAGTGGGTAATCAGACAATATATAACATCAACCCCAATAGGTCTGCGTGCCACCACAAGGAAATTTGGTCAAGGGACCAAAACTAGTTAAGATTACAAAAAGATAGGGTGCACAGCATATATAATATATATGTACTAATAGGGTGCTACCACAAGCAGTATAATCAATACATGCAAGGGGAAGGAAGGAAGTACTGCATATAGCGGGAAGCACACCCAGTTATCATATAAATAAATAGAATTTTATTGAATTGCATAGATACTTAAAACATACTTAAAAACATATACCCACACCAGGGTGTCTCCATAAATCACAATAATATAGATGGAATATATGCTGCAATCAAATAGTTTCTTTTTGGCAGTCAAAATACTTTTTTAAATCTATATATAATAACATCATAAATTGCAACACCCCATATAAACTGATGTTAGCAAAGTGGGGGTTACCACTTCATCTTGTTGTAACCAGCCACAACCAATAATTCCTAAGGTGAGAGTCACAAACATAGAAGGTGGCTGGAAGTGCAAAGTAGTCCAAAACAATCATACAGACCAGTGGTAACCCATCTACATGTGACAGCAAGGAGCTGTGGAGAGCCTGGGATACGCCCCACTCGTATCGCCAGTAGGCTTCATCAGGGACAAACAATGGTGCAAAATTCAACAATAAATCATCTTATATAGTAACTAAACATCATTACATTTGACCTATAGTCACCTGTGTACTCTGGTCCGGACCAGCTGGAGCAAACGTGCTCCACGTGCAAACAACATCGGCCATGGTAGCACAGCCCATGGTGGGTGCTGCGCAGGTATTTCCAAACATTATCAAGTTCCGGTAAACAGGAAAATGTCCCGCGGTCCGCGCATGCGCTGTCCCGATTGTCACAGATTCAGCGTCAATGCGTTGTTATGGGGACCGGGTGAGTAAAGGAGAGGAGGATCACAGAGCGCGCATGCGTGGTACAGAGTCATATCGTCACTGACTGTCAGGGCTGTATATGTGAATGGGAGAACAGCAATGCTGCAAGATAGTGTGAAGTTATAACGTCCATAGCTGTCAGAGTGAGGGAAAGCAGATACAACCGCATACCATATATATACATGATCAATTCCTCTCCTATATTTAGAGGCTAATAATGCAGAGACATAATAGAATATATGTTATTACTGTGACATTCTCCATGAGGAGCAAGGAGAACCAAGATGCAATATGTAGTCAGTATGGTGTCCATTTGCTAACAATTCAAATAAGAAAAAGTGCGCAAAAGGATTATATATAACGCGTACTTGAGCCACAATATATGGCATATGGCTCATTGTATTTTAACCCTTTAGAGCTCCCATATTCTCCCATTAATTACACTTCAGCCACACATTGCAACTTGGTTACGCCTACTAGAGTTACCAAAATGTACATGCAGCACCCGTAAGAGGCTCTAAATAGCTATTATAAATGAGAGGTCCGTAATCCAAATTCAACATATATATCATGGTTGAGTTATATTTTGATCATACATATAATGCATCTGCAGAACAGGCACAAGATCCCCTATTCATTCCGCTTATAAAAAATCACCAAGGTCTAAACAGCACTAGCACTAATTGTCCATTATACTTAAAAAGTCCAAGGTCATATTTCAATCTGCAGTATTTCATAACTCTGTCCTCTATTGACGTCATCCATTATATCTTCCTTTCGCCATGTCTCACAGTTGAGAACATTATGTAGATAAATCCCTCGACCAAAGGAAAAGTTCCACATTCATAAGGAATCCATATTTCTTCGATGCCATTGCCAGTATATATGTCCAGCCAGTCATGACGCAGGGAATCGCGGATAGTACAGGTAGTCCCGATAGTGTATTATTCATCCAAGGAACCCTGTGAAGAGAAGTTCCTCATTTAGTCCAAAAGGTGTGATGGAATTTAATTTAAAAATCCATCTAGATTCCGTCTGGAGTAGCCACTTGTGACATGAGCCCCCTCTACCGTTGCCCTTGAATTTTTGTAAACCCAGTACACGCAACCCTCTAGAGATGGATTTATGATGGTGGAGGAAGTGGGAAGCCATAGGTGTAAGAGATTTACCCTTTTTTTGGTCCGAAACTGCCAAATTAATGGTAGAAACATGCTTCTCCACTCTCTTCCTCAACTCCGGGGAGGTTTGACCCACATATACCATATTACAGGGGCATATTAGGGCATAAATAACATTCTTTGATTTACAGTTTACATTCCTTCATGTCCTGTGGGTTGCAAAATTTGTGTCGGGTTATCTGCATCAGTGGACAGACATTACAGTCTCCACAAGGGTAGGATCCCACGAGATTATATCCCCTATTGAGTTTAACATGGGGTTTTACAAAGTGGCTACTCATTAATTTATCTCTCAGGTTTGGTGCCCTTTGTGCGGTTAATATAGGTTGTTCACTGACCACATTGCATGTTTGAAGATCTGTGGTCAGAATGGGCCAATGGTTTTGTAAAATATTCTTTCTTGCCCTCCACTGATTGTTATATGTGGTAATAAGTCTCACCTGACGATCTTGCTTTCTTGGTTTCTTCAAAATCAGTGAGGCTTGGGATTCCCGATTGGCCCTCTGGAATGCCCTTGAGATTACTTTTTTAGGGTAACCGCGTTCTTGGAACCTATGGGTTAAATTTTTAGCCTGTATCCGAAAATCCCCATCATCAGTGCAGTTTTGTCTTGTTCTAAGGAACTGACCTGTTGGAACTCCCATCCTAGTATGCATCGGATGAAAGCTACTGAATTCCAGCAGGCTGTTCGTTGCTGTCGTCTTCCGGTATAGGTTGGTGACAAGTATATCATCGCTTCTCATTATCTCCAGATCCAGAAAGTTGACCTTAAGGGGTGACATAGTGCAGGTTAAATAGATGTTAAGATCAATGTTATTCAAGGTTGTTATAAACTCCTGACACTCTTCTTCCGTCCCATCCCAGATGAAAAAGACATCATCTATATATCTTGACCAATGGGTCACTCTGGTCTTAAATTGGTCCATCCTGTATACCCATAATGCTTCCCACCAGCCTAAAAATATATTGGCGAAAGCGGGTGCACATTTCACCCCCATAGCCACTCCAGAAATCTGTCTATAGAATGTATGGTCAAACAAAAAATAGTTATGCTGTAACACAAATTCCAGTAGATCCAACAAAAAGGAGTCATGCATGCGGTCAGAGTATGGTTGTTTGTCCAAAAAATATGTGACCGCAAGCATCCCATGATTATGTCCAATGTTGGTGTATAGTGACTCTACATCGCATGTCACCAAGAGGGACTGCGATGAGAGTTGGAAATCTTGACAGATCTGTATGAAATTAGAGGTGTCACGAACATAAGACGGGATGGCTGCAACTATGCGTTGTAGAAAAAAATCCACATAGTTGCTGGCCCTTTCACATAAACTTCCGATGCTTGCGACAATTGGTCTCCCTTGTGGCTTTTGCACATTCTTGTGCACTTTGGGGAGCATATAAAATGTGGGAATCACTGGGTGTTCCACCCCCATATATTTTTTTTCAGTGTTATTAATTATTCCATGATGGTAAGCAGCATCCAGAATTTTATGAAGTTTACTTGTGAAAACAGAAGTCGGGTCTGAGGGTAGTTGAGTATAGAATTGAGGGTTGTCAAGCTGGCGTTTGGCTTCCTCTATGTACATCTCCGTGGGCCATAGTACAATATTACCACCCTTATCAGCCTCTTTTATCAAAAAGGTGTTATTTTGTTTGAGGCCTCTAAGGGCTGCTTTTTCTGAAGGTGTTATATTAGACATTAAAGGTGCATCCTTAAGTTGAAGTATATCTTTTTTAGCTAGTTCAAAGAATATACGCACCGATGGAACTAAGGAAAAACAAGGTAATGCTGTGGACTTATTTTTGTAGGGAAATCTTTTTCTACCTGGGTTGCCTTCATTCTCCTCTAACAGATCCAGAAGATCACGTAGGACTTCTTGGTCATTGTTGGTAAGATCATTCATCATTTCTGGCTTGTGATAAAACACCTGGAAGACAAGATTGTGGCAAAAGAGATACAAATCCTTAATCAACACAAACTTGTCCAACCCATTTGTAGGAGAAAAGGTTAATCCTTTCCTCAATATTGTGGTTTCTTGTTCCGAAAGTACATGAGTTGACAAATTTATGATCTGTAATCACTGACAGACTGGCTGCAGCTGTAGGTGACTTGTGGAAATGGGTGCACATGCAGAATATATTTAAAAGTAGCTCAGGCAAAACTGGGTAGGCTTTCAGAAACTGCTGTACCACTAAGTTGAGCATGTGAGACAGTCACTGTATGTGTACGAGCTTGCAAAGCTTCAGGGTACGATTTCAGGCTTGCCAACAGGTTACGACAGTTATCACACACGATCATGCCTGGTTGTAGGTTCTGCAGTGAGAATCACAGCTCTGTCTGGTCTGTTATACCTTTCAACATCTCTGTGGCAGTGTGCTGTTTGTCACCTAAACAAATTAATTTTATCAGAGCCTGTTGCCACTTCACTGAGACAGTGCTGCAGTGTTTCCAGCATGTGACTGATATGGATGACATGCTCCAAAATAACAATTCAGAGATGGAGGAAGAGGCGATGCAGGAACTGCTGTAGTAGGTGGAGGAAACTCTCATAAAACTAGGGCCCGCAATCTTCTGCATTGGTAGCACATGTGCCATCACAGCGTCAGACTCAGTCCGTGCCCAAAAGGTTCACCCAGTGTGCTGTAATGATGTGCCAGGGGAGCCTCCGGCCTTGTAGTCGTGGCTGTAGTTTTCAGGCTTACCCCTGGCTCCACCACTACCTCAAGGTCGGGAGCTGACTTGGTGGGGCAGAGTGTGGTGGTGCAATCGTCGGTCGTTGTACAAACAGTCTTCAGGCAGGATGTGGTGAAAACAAAAGACATCTTTTATTACACTCGCCTTCACAATCCGGCTTCTTGCAGAAAACACTTCTTGGAGCTGGGGGACAACCTGCTCTAACGTACCCTCACGTGGGGATGTGCCCTGGTTAATCCGCTTCTCCGGGCTCCCACTAACGGTTACACACACACCGGACCCACACCGGTTGCTTCACTCTCCGAGGTTCCGTTCACTCCCGTTCTCTCCGGCGCCCCCTATGGATTCAGCTCCCACACTCTGCCCCTTGATGTTCACTCTCTCACGTCCTGGATCCGACTCCCTCTCACACACACACATACACTTCTCCTTCCTCCCCCTGATTTCTGCCGGCTCCTCCTTCCACTGTGGTGACAGCCGTCCCACCCGGCCACTAGGGGTGCCCTAACACAATACAAATAAAACACTTTTATTAATGACATCTCCGGTTAACTAAGCTCCCTTTGTAGGGGGTATGCTCACCCACTACACACCTCCCCTCTTAAAACCCGAGCCTCCCGGCAAGGCTCCATCTAAAAATCACACATATTTTAAAACTAGGCACAACATGGTGAATAAACTACGAACCAGTCCACAACAGGCTGCCCGGAAGAAGGGGCACCAGTCCAGTGCCCGGAGTTCCAACTGGGAGCTCCCGGTCTTGGTAGTGCCCGGAGGCTTAGCAGCGCTCCCGGTCTTGGTAGTGCCCGGAGGCTTAGCAGCGCTCCCGGTCTTGGTTGTGAACAACAGGAACACAAAACTTTTCCTTCTCCATGACGCGGAGGAGCCCCTGGCCCAGTCCGGCAGCAGACTCTCTCCGGGCTCAGTCACTTGAACATTGCTGAACTTTAACTGCAAACAAAAAAAAACGGTCTTCCAATAAACCGGTCAGGATGTTTTACTCTGGATGCAAGGCCCGCTTCCACTCGGCTCTCTGAGCCCTGATGTAGTCCGACAGGGACTGTCCGGGCTGTCGGCGCAGCCTCTGGAAAGGCTCGTAGGCAACGGCAGGCTTCGGTGCCGTGGTCTCCTCAGTCACCGACGGAGGCGATGGGGTCGCTACCCTAGGCGGCGGAGGTATATCCAAGACGATAACCGGGTTGGTGTTAAGATTCTGGCTAATAGCCAGCACCGCCGGGATTCCCCTCTCCGAGTCGGTGGTCGGTCCGGGCATCACCTCCGGAGCGACTGCTAAAGTGCATCTGGGATGAGAGGATTCAGCCAGTACCGGTCTTGACTGCGCCCGTCGCCGGCATTGGTGTTCCTCCCACTCCAACTCCTGCTGCCACTGAACAGCTTCTTGTGAGGTAGGCATTCGAGTGACGCTGACCGCAAAGAGGCCTCGGCATCCCACTTCGGGTATGAACCGGACCTTCTCCCCTGGGTAGAGCGTGTGTAGGCGCTGAGGTAAGCCCTCGACATCCAGATGCACCCGATTATAGAAATAATCATCTCCGGTTGTCTCCTCCCGGATAAAGCCGTAGCCCTCTTGCTGGTTGAATTTCACCACTATGCCTGTGGTGAACTGTAACTCCAACTCTTCACCCCGGGGACCGGTCATCATCTCCCGGGCGACAGTTTCAGCGAGCAGTCTCTCCTGTACGGGGTCCGGCTCTGGGGACGGTGACTTTCTGTGAGGAATGGAAGACGGCTGCACCGGGTCCCAGAAAAAGCCCCAATTATCCTGTTCCAGCTTCCGGGTAGGTGAGTCTTCCGGGGCTTGTACAGGAGTAGGGGTCGGCGGTTCCACCGCGACGGGCGGGGGTGTCTCCACGTCTGGGTTTGGAAGGATTCCCGGAGGCCGATTCCCCAACGGCAGCGGAGTGGTATAGGTCGCCCGGACCTCTGTTGTGGTTCCCCCGGTCACGGCATCCCACGTGGTGATCCAGGTTACTTTAGACGGGCGTCCTTGTCCTCCTGGAGCGACCGGTAACGCAAGCGGTGACACATCCGCAGCTGCAGCCGCAGCCTGCTTGGGACGTCCTCTGCCCAGATGGGTGAGTGCCATCGCGGTCTCTATCTCCTGTTGCTGCCTGGAGGTCTCCATCGCACAAACACTCGGTAGCTCTGGCAATGGCGGCGAGGTCAGTGGAGATCCTGGAGGAAGTGGAGACGGGCCTATTTTTCCCGCTCTTGGGCATACTCCACCCCCAGTCTCACACATCATATCGACCCCTCCGCGGCGGTTCTTCTTTTTCTTCAAAACACCGCCCACTACGCATGTTTTTCTGCGTGCCCTGGGACCGGCACCTCCCCTCTTTGGGCGGAGTACTCCGAACTTCTTCTTCGGCACCGGCCAGCCCCAGGCTCTTCTTTTGGCGCCAACTTTTCGCGCGCTTTCTTCATCTTCACAGACGACGGCCATCTTGCCGCCATCTTGTGCCCGGTCCAACGCTGCAGGCACTGTATCTTCTTCCCACCATGGGACTGGAAATCTTTTCTCATAGTCCGGATCCCGTGCCCTAGGCACCACTTGATCTCCGGCTTCTTGGGTCCCTGGCAGGGAATTCGCATCCTGCCGACTACGCCACATGTAATGATGTGCCAGGGGAGCCTCCGGCCTTGTAGTCGTGGCTGTAGTTTTCAGACTTACCCCTGGCTCCACCACTACCTCAAGGTCGGGAGCTAACTTGGTGGGGCAGAGTGTGGTGGTGCAATCGTCGGTCGTCGTACAAACAGTCTTCAGGCAGGATGTGGTGAAAACAAAAGACATCTTTTATTACACTCGCCTTCACAATCCGGCTTCTTGCAGAAAACACTTCTTGGAGCTGGGGGACAACCTGCTCTAATGTACCCTCACGTGGGGATGTGCCCTGGTTAATCCGCTTCGCCGGGCTCCCACTAACGGTTACACACACACCGGACCCACACCGGTTGCTTCACTCTCCGAGGTTCCGTTCACTCCCGTTCTCTCCGGCGCCCCCTATGGATTCAGCTCCCACACTCTGCCCCTTGATGTTCACTCTCTCACGTCCTGGATCCGACTCCCTCTCACACACACACATACACTTCTCCTTCCTCCCCCTGATTTCTTCCGGCTCCTCCTTCCACTGTGGTGACAGCCGTCCCACCCGGCCACTAGGGGTGCCCTAACACAATACAAATAAAACACTTTTATTAATGACATCTCCGGTTAACTAAGCTCCCTTTGTAGGGGGTATGCTCACCCACTACAGTGCCATCAGGGAAATGTGGCATCCCTGGCCACAAGCACTTGTGTTTAGGTTTTGAAATCCAAAAAAGTGAAGTTTATAAAATGAGCTGCCTGTTGAGTGGCAGTTGCAATGGATCAGATAATATATTCATAGTTATCCCCTCCCTTTGCTAGAATTAATATAAGTATTATACAAACGACTCACTTTATTGCAGGACCTGTGTGAAGTCATACCCATGTGACCTGTTATCCAGCTTTGTTTGCTGAGGACCCGCCCCTACTAGTCATATGGGTATGACACAGGTCCTTCAGCACAGTGAATAGTTTGTATAATACCATAGAGAATAGAGAGAGGGTGGAACAAGAGACAGGGGGGCGGGAATTCATATGAATACCCACCCAGAGATTATCTGCTCAGTTGCAAATGCCAATCAAGAAGCTTCTGAATTTATAAACTTCACTTTCATGGCTTTGAAAACCTAAACATCCGAGGTAACCACTAATGGTATGTAGATCAGTATGATAATACCAGTATAGCACTGGCTTTAGCTTATATAGGAAAATCTTGATGATTGGTTCCCTTTAAGTTGAGCTGTCAAGGAACTGTGCTTGTCAGGGTACAGATGATGTTATGGAACACATGCTTGTGTAAGGCAGGGATGACACACAGTGAAAAATAGTGGCAGTTGAGGACTGAGTACCACGGGATAAACCTATAATAATGATTAGTGAGGGCGGCCTGATGGCCCTATAAAATTATGTCTTAAGCCCCCTGATGGTCCTCTAAAAATTAAAAATGAGGGCCTCCTCATTTATAATTCACCGTAATTACAGACCATAAAAATCTCCTTTACATTGAGGCAGAAAAATGTCTTGCACCATGGCAAGTTTGGTGAGCCTTATTTTTAATAGGTAATGCATCAGCATTGTCAAGGAGTTTGGGGGGGGAACCTTGTGATGTACCTGTGCCCATCCTGCAAAAGGTAATGGTGGTTTTGTTGATCAGAGGTTGAATCTGTGATAGCAGAGGCTCATGATGAGGTATCATGTGGGGTCCCCGCTAACAATCCCAACAGCTGGAGGCTGGTATTCTCAGGCTGGGGACACCCATGGTTATTAGGCCACCCCAGTCTAAAAGTAGCAGCCTGCGGCCGCTAGATGCTATTCATCCATTAGATGCAACAATCCCAGCATTTCCCGATTTCCCTGGTGCGATGCCCTTACCTTAAAATTATTTATTTAAATAATTAAAAAAACAAACATATTCAATCCCTCTTATTTTGATACACAGCCAAAATAAGTGCAGAGCTGGGGGCTGCAGCCTGTATGCAGCTACATACAGCTTTATCTGTGTTGGGCATCATAATATGGGAGGACCTTCTGACAATTTTTGTATTCATTTATTTATTTTTACTGTACTATATAGACCAGCAGACAGGGTCTGTGATTGGAAAACGTCAGACATGCTGTCACACAGCGTGGGGGCGCATCTAATTGCAACCAATCACAGACGCCATTGGGTGGGAAAAGTAGTGCATATGCAATGAAGGACAATGAGCGGCCCTGTAAGTGAATTAGTGGCCAGGAAGCATCTACAGTGTCTACAAGTAGTATTCAACCCCCTGCAGATTTAGCAGGTTTACACATTCGGAATTAACTTGGCATTGTGACATTTGGACTGTAGATCAGCCTGGAAGTGTGAAATGCACTGCAGCAAAAAAGAATGTTATTTCTTTTATTTATTTTTTTTAAATTGTGAAAAGTTTATTCAGAGGGTCATTTATTATTCAACCCCTCAAACCACAAGAATTCTGTTTGCTTCCCCTAAAGTATTAAGAAGTATTTCAGGCACAAAGGACAATGAGCTTCACATTTTTGGATTAATTATCTCTTTTTCCAGCCTTTTCTGACTAATTAAGACCCTCCCCAAACTTGTGAACAGCACTCATACTTCGTCAACATGGGAAAGACAAAGGAGCATTCCAAGGCCATCAGAGACAAGATCGTGGAGGGTCACAAGGCTGGCAAGGGGTACAAAACCCTTTCCAAGGAGTTGGGCCTACCTGTCTCCACTGTTGGGAGCATCATCCGGAAGTGGAAGGCTAATGGAACTACTGTTAGCCTTCCACGGCCTGGACAGCCTTTGAAAGTTTCCACCCGTGCCGAGGCCAGGCTTGTCCGAAGAGTCAAGTCTAACCCAAGGACAACAAGGAAGGAGCTCCAGGAAGATCTCATGGCAGTGGGGACATTGGTTTCAGTCAATACCATAAGTAACATACTCCACCGCAATGGTCTCCGTTCCAGATGAGCCCGTAAGGTACCTTTACTTTCAAAGCGTCATGTCAAGGCTCGTCTACAGTTTGCTCATGATCACTTGGAGGACTCTGAGACAGACTGGTTCAAGGTTCTCTGGTCTGATGAGACCAAGATCGAGATCTTTGGCGCCAACCACACACGTGACGTTTGGAGACTGGATGGCACTGCATACGACCCCAAGAATACCATCCCTACAGTCAAGCATGGTGGTGGCAGCATCATGCTGTGGGGCTGTTTCTCAGCCAAGGGGCCTGGCCATCTGGTCTGCATCCATGGGAAGATGGATAGCACGGCCTACCTGGAGATTTTGGCCAAGAACCTCCGCTCCTCCATCAAGGATCTTTAGATGGGTCGTCATTTTATCTTCCAACAAGACAACGACCCAAAGCACACAGCCAAGAAAACCAAGGCCTGGTTCAAGAGGGAAAAAATCAAGGTGTTGCAGTGGCCTAGTTAGTCTCCTGACCTTAACCCAATTGAAAACTTGTGGAAGGAGCTCAAGATTAAAGTCCACATGAGACACCCAAAGAACCTAGATAACTTGAAGAAGATCTGCATGGAGGAATGGGCCAAGATAACTACAGAGACCTGTTGTTACGGGGGGCTGTCTGATAATAAAACCTAAAGGAATGTCAGACAGTCAGGGTCCACCGTGCAAAGACTCTGCTGCAGACTATGGCAGAGGATAAGGGGTATATAAGTGTGCCACTGTAAAAAATAATAGCACAAGTGCAGAGAGCAATACCTCTGTTAAACTCACAGAGGAATATAATTTAGAAAATAAAGCAATTCCTCCCTTACTTGGAGGGTGTGTGGAATGGTCTCTCTTAAAGATCACAGAGACAAAAGCAGTGAGTGTGAAATGGCACCTACCTAGGTCCGTTCCTCTAGTGGTGCCAGGAGACGGACAGCAGCGTAAGCCACACAAAGCTCCTACCTGCGTTCGCTCCACTAGTGTGCGAGGACACGAACCACTAGATATGGCACCTGCCTAGGTCCGCTCTTCTAGTGGTGCAAAAGAGACGGACAGCAGCGTAAGCCGCACAAAGCTCCTACCTGCGTTCGCTCCACTAGTGTGCGAGGACACGAACCACTAGATATGGCACCTGCCTAGGTCCGCTCTTCTAGTGGTGCAAAAGAGACGGACAGCAGCATAAGCCGCACAAAGCTCCTACCTCTGTTCGCTCCCCTAGTGTGCGAGGATACGAACAACTGCCAGACGCAGTATAAGGAACGTTACCCTAGCGGTAACGTCCACCTACGAGTAGAATCACAAGGCCCGGCCGGACCATGTGCCTCAGGCACCTGCCTATGTCCGCTCCACTAAGAGGTAAGGATACGGACTGCAGCCGAAGCTGTAAGGTATAAGAACGCTACCCTGCCGGTAGCGCTCACCTAACATAGACAGAGAGATGCCTAGAGGGACGTGCACAGGGCGTCTACCCTCATGCATGAACCAAGAGGACTGAGCGCCGGGCGGCGTGCGTCAGGGTCTGTGCCTCATCCAAGATGGAGGACACCAGAGCCAATCCGCTGCCAGAATGACAGCAATGACGTCACGCTGGCCTATCACCGAGCAAAGCGGTATATAAGGTATCAGAAACATGTGACCACGTGTCATAAGCACATGACCAGTGGCCAATCAGCTTAGAAGGTGTCAGAGACATGTGACCTCGTGTCAGCGATGATGTCACCCGCACATGTGCAATGGCTCCAAGATAGGACTTAGTCTCCAGCGCTTGCACATGTGCAGTAGCAAGAAATCCGGACATAGTCTCCAGAGCCACAGCAACCGTAACAGTACCTCCCCATCAAGGGCCCCCCTCCGGCCGACGCAGGTAATCGGCAACTAAGTCGGGAGCATGGACAGCCTCCTCAGGCTCCCAAGAGCGATGTTCCAGGCCATAGCCCTCCCAATCTATCAAGAAGAACCTGCGCCCTCTAACCATCTTAAAACCAACTATGGCTCGTACCTCATAGCTAGAGCGAGAGGAATCAGAGGTAGGAGAGTGCACTTCACGAGCGTGAGGTAAAATAGCCGGCTTTAGCAGTGAAACATGGAATTTGTCATGGATCCTAAGATGGACGGGTAACTTCAATTGGTAGACTACAGGATTTACCTGTCGAAGAACCTCATAAGGACCCGGGAATCGAGGAGCAAATTTGACAGAGCTCACTCTAAGTTTCACGTGTTTTGCAGAGAGCCACACAAAATCCCCTGGAGAAAAGACAGGAGCCGGGCGACGAAACCGATCGGACACCGTCTTCATACGGTCCTTAGCTGCTTGGATCGACTCTTGAGTCCGATCCCAAACCTCTCTGGCATTAGTTGCCCAGTCGGCCACAAGAGGAGAAGGTGCAGCAGCGGGAAACGGTACCGGTACCCTAGGGTGTTGCCCATTATTAAGTACGAATGGTGTCTGCCCAGTGGCCTCAGCCAGCGAATTGTTAAGGGCAAATTCTGCCCAGGGTAGGAGGGAGGACCAGTTATCGTGGTTCTCAGCAACAAAGTGTCGAAGGTATATAATCATGGATTGATTGGTACGCTCAACCAAACCATTGGTCTCCGGATGGTATGCCGAAGAGAGATTCAACTCAATTTGCAGAAGGCTACAAAGATCTCGCCAGAAACGGGAAGCAAATTGCGGGCCTCTATCACAAATGATACGATCTGGCATCCTGTGAAGCCTAAAGACATGCTTGAGGAATAGTTTGGCTAGTACCCTGGAAGACGGGATTCTCGATAACGGTACGAGATTAACCATCCGGGAGAAATGGTCAGTAATGACCCACACAAATCTTTGTCCCTGTGAACACGGAAGATCACCCACAAAGTCCATGCCTACCACCTCCCATGGTCTATCTGGCACTGGTAAAGGATGCAAGAGCCCAGCCGGCCTCTGCCGTAATGGACGGTTGCGAGCACACGAGTAGCAGGAACCGACATATCTCTTGACGTGGCTGGCTAAGTGTGGCCACCAATACCACCTCTCCAGTAACTCTCGTGTCCGCCTAATTCCAAAATGCCCACCCACCTTTGAGGTGTGGGCCCACGACAGTATATCATTCTGTCGATCAGGCGGCACAAAGGTCTTGCCCGGTGGGATTTGGTCTAACGTCACAGGGGAGAGCGTATGAAAAACCCTGGAGGGAAGGATAAGACGAGGTTCGTCAATCTCTTCCTGGGTAGAAACCATAGAGCGAGACAGAGCGTTTGGCTTGTTATTCTTACTCCCAGACAGATAGTTGATGGAGAAGTGAAAGCGGGAGAAAAACAAGGACCAGCGGTCTTGGCGAGGATTCAGACGCTGAGCGGTTTGTAAGTACGTCAGATTCTTATGGTCTGTATAGACCTGGAAAGGATGTTTCGCTCCTTCCAGCAAGTGACGCCACTCCTCCAAGGCTAATCTCATGTAACCGCAATGACCTTAGGTGGTAAGGGAAGACATCAGGACTGACATTTCGAACCCCAACTAATAATGCTGTCGGACTCCCAGTCAATGTGAGGAACATGAGTCCGAAGCCATGGGAGACCCAGAAGGACGTCATCTATACCCTCAGGCAAAACAAGAAAAGAAATCTCCTCTATGTGACCCTGAGACAGGGAAAGGCACAAGGGAACTGTCCTCAATGTAATGGAGTCAGACAACATAGTCCCATTAACAACACGGACAGGAATAGGCGCCTCTAACATGATAGAGGGAATATTGTGTCCCTTTACAAATCCTGAGGACACAAAATTCCCGTCAGCTCCAGAATCCACAAAAGCCATAATACGCCATGTATTCTCAGAGAATGAGAGCTGACCTGGGATACTACACTTAGAGGGTGCAGAAGACGTCTCTAGTAACCCCCCTCTAATGGTTACTAGGCCTGGGAGTTTCCCTGACGACTAGAACACTTGTTGGCATAGTGCCCAGCCTGACGACATACGTAACATATAGGAGGACCAGACTTGCGTAGTCTGGAGGACGTATGACCTAACTCCATAGGAGTGGGAGATGTTTCAGATGCTGAGGAAGATGGTAGTGGACCCTCAACAACTGGAATATTCCGATGCTTAGGGCGTGAGGAAGAGACCTCGAGTCTACATTCCCTATGGCGTACGTCGATCCTCGTTGCTACTGTGATCAAGTCCTCCAGAGAAGCAAGGATCTCACGAGTAGCAAGGGCATCCTTGACATAGCCTGCCAACCCTCTCCAGAAGATAGGAATCAACACCTTCTCTGGCCAATCTAGTTCTGCCACCAGAGTTCTAAAAGCAATGGCATAAGAACTAGTGGATAACGAACCCTGAGATAGATCTAAGAGTCTCAGGGCCGCATCATGGGTAACCTGCGGACCCATGAATACCGCTTTAAGAGCATCAAGAAAGTCTTGATGTCTCAGAGTAACCACATCAGAGCGCTCCCATGAGGGTGTCGCCCATTCTAAGGCTTTGTCCTGAAGTAAGGAGATGATAAAGCCTACTCTGGACCTCTCCATAGAGAAGCGAGAAGAGTTGACCTCTAGGTGTATCTGACACTGACTAATGAAACCACAACATGATCTAGCATCACCAGAATATCTGTTTGGCAGAGCAAGTCGAGGATCATGTGCAGATGTCACCATGGTCTGAGGTTTATCCTCTATACTCTTGAGCCGCGACTCAAGTACTTGTATGTAACGGTGTAACTGCTGATATTCTGCCATAACTGCCAGACCCTTGGCTCAGTCCTAATGTTACTGGGGGCTGTCTGATAATAAAACCTAAAGGAATGTCAGACAGTCAGGGTCCACCGTGCAAAGACTCTGCTGCAGACTATGGCAGAGGATAAGGGGTATATAAGTGTGCCACTGTAAAAAATAATAGCACAAGTGCAGAGAGCAATACCTCTGTTAAACTCACAGAGGAATATAATTTAGAAAATAAAGCAATTCCTCCCTTACTTGGAGGGTGTGTGGAATGGTCTCTGTTAAAGATCACAGAGACAAAAGCAGTGAGTGTGAAATGGCACCTACCTAGGTCCGTTCCTCTAGTGGTGCCAGGAGACGGACAGCAGCGTAAGCCACACAAAGCTCCTACCTGCGTTCGCTCCACTAGTGTGCGAGGGCACGAACCACTAGATATGGCACCTGCCTAGGTCCGCTCTTCTAGTGGTGCAAAAGAGACGGACAGCAGCATAAGCCGCACAAAGCTCCTACCTCTGTTCGCTCCCCTAGTGTGCGAGGATACGAACAACTGCCAGACGCAGTAGAAGGAACGTTACCCTAGCGGTAACGTCCACCTACGAGTAGAATCACAAGGCCCGGCCGGACCATGTGCCTCAGGCACCTGCCTATGTCCGCTCCACTAAGAGGTAAGGATACGGACTGCAGCCGAAGCTGTAAGGTATAAGAACGCTACCCTGCCGGTAGCGCTTACCTAACATAGACAGAGAGATGCCTAGAGGGACGTGCACAGGGCGTCTACCCTCATGCATGAACCAAGAGGACTGAGCGCCGGGCGGCGTGCGTCAGGGTCTGTGCCTCATCGAAGATGGAGGACACCAGAGCCAATCCGCTGCCAGAATGACAGCAATGACGTCACGCTGGCCTATCACCGAGCAAAGCGTCACAAGCACATGACCAGCGACCAATCGGCATATAAGGTGTCAGAGACATGTGACCACGTGTCACAAGCACATGACCAGTGGCCAATCAGCTTAGAAGGTGTCAGAGACATGTGACCTCGTGTCAGCGATGATGTCACCCGCACATGTGCAATGGCTCCAAGATAGGACTTAGTCTCCAGCGCTTGCACATGTGCAGTAGCAAGAAATCCGGACATAGTCTCCAGAGCCACAGCAACCGTAACACCTGTGCCGGCCTGATCAGGTCTTATAAAAGACGATTATTAGCTGTAATTGCAAACAAGGGTTATTCCACAAAATATTAAACCTAGGGTTTGAATAATAATTGACCCACACTTTTATGTTGAAAATTTATTAAAATTTAACTGAGCAACATAACTTGTTGGTTTGTAAGATTTATGCATCTGTTAATAAATCCTGCTCTTGTTTGAAGTATGCAGGCTCTAACTTCTTTGCATCTTATCAAACCTGCTAAATCTGCAGGGGGTTGAATACTACTTGTAGGCACTGTACAGCTGTGGCAGAGCCTTGGTAAGTATCTAAAATATTACTATAATATACAGTACTACATTGATAGGCAAAAGCGACTAACAATGTTTTGAACTTTTGACATTCAAGCTCCATATCTCACCATCCATTACAGCTTTGAGTGTGATGCTACCTTAATTTTATAGGCAATCATCTTGGCTATCTCATGTATAAATTTGACTTACAACTATTTAGCATATGATTAGTTATGCAGATTATTGTCAAGTTACTGCATTGTTACTGTTTTGCTCCTAAAAATCTAAATTGTAACTTTTATTATTTTGTAAATCCACCTTTGGCTGTCAACACTACCTGAATCCTTCAGGGCATGCTCTATATCAGATTCAAGCATGTCTCAACCGAAATCTGATCCTGGGACTCTTCTAAACGTTCTCAATGTTAGTCCATACTGGTCGATTGACTTGGGTATGTATACAGCTTTTTATTCAACGCTACCCACAAGTGTTTGATTGGGTTGAGGTCCGGGGACTGTGAGGGCCAATCCAGGACCTCTACTTCATTTCGTTGACCCATTTCTTTGCCAATCTTGATGTGTGCTTCGGGTCATTGTCCTGCTGGAGCACTATGTCGTTCTTTTGATAACCATAGTATTCTAGCATATGAAGAAACGCATCTTGTAGGATACTCACATATAGCTTATTATTGAGACCATGATCGATCCTGTTCAAGAATCCAATGACTTTGGCTGTGAAACAAGCCCATATCATTAGGCTTTCTCCAACCGAACTTGACAGTTCCTTCAATTTCTCGATCCATTAGCCCCTTTTCCCCTTGTTGTTTGCACACCCATTTGCATCCATCAGAGCCTAGTCTTTTGACTTTCATCTCACCATTCCAAACACTCATTTCCAATTTTCTACTGTCCACTTTTTCTAGTTTTTTGGAAACTTGAGCAGACACATCTAAAGACAATATTGATGTTGAGGCTTCTTCCCCTTTTTTTAAGCCACGATTAAAGACTTGAATAACGTGCGTCACAAGGTGCTTGCATGGACATCTGTGATCTCACTATTACAAAGCATACAAGCCACCTCCACTGTCGTGTTTGACATGCTAGAACTTATAAACCTTGTGATGAGCTGAATTGCTGATTTGATATTTTGCCTGGACGTCCACCTCTTGGATTTTGAATTGAAGGATGAACGTCATTTTGTTTTCTTCCAAATTATGTGGTACTCATATGATGCAGTTTGGCAATTTTCTTACCCGAGACACTGCTATTGATGAGCTGGATGATGCTGTTTCTGTTTTCTTGGAAAATTCATGGCTGCTCCTCAATTTGACCCAGGGACCATTCACTTGGTAATCAACCTAATAACACACTGAGCTATTAGGGAATGTTTGAACAGGTTGTAATTTGTAGTATACAGGAATAAAACAATTTTCAAACACCAGGAGCAAAACAGTAACAATGCAGTGACATGACAAGAATCTGCATAATTAATCATATGCTATATAGCTGCAAGTCAAATTTATGTATGAGATAGCCAAGATGATTGTCTATAAATGAACGTAGCCTCATGTTCAAAGCTGTAGTGGATGGTGAGATATGGAGCCTGAAAGTCAAAAGTTCAAAACATCGCTACCCTTTTGCTTGTAAGTGTATCTAAATATTTAGTTCTAATGGGTTAACATGGAGTGTTTTATGTGTTACAAAGTATGGAAGTTTTAAATAATTGTTTAAGAAACCACATGGCACTTTAGAAATATAGTATCACAGAGCACAGTATCGCAAGAGATAAAGCACACACGCGTTTCAGGCCATTTGCAGAGAGATGCAGATACTGGGCACTGACTGGGTAAGATAACTTCTCTATTTTACAATCTGAAGCGTTATATATGGTAGATGAGATATGAATGTTACTGAGTTTAAGCGTCTGGCATCTCAGCTCCTTGGTAACTATTTTATATTACATAAAAATGTCATTGTTATCTGTCTTTGCCACACTATGCACACAATAAAAACATTCAGGGAAAATCTGTATCCATGATTCATGATTTATATTATTTACAATGGGATTGATTAATCCAGATAATACAATTATTTTATATTATAGCTGGTCTAATCAGGTTATAATGGTACAACAGCTACAATAAGTAAAAGTGGCAAAATGTCAATCAGATTTGGTGTGACCTAACATCATATGTTTTATTCAACTGATAATATTTTTATGACAGTTTGTAAATGTCATTTAATGAATTGCATAATATTTGTTGGTTTGATTTACTCCAAAATAGCAATTTATAATGTTTTTATGTGTATTTTTAACACCCTCACCCAGGGACTGGGCCTAGTTTTCCTATTTTTTCTCTATATCCTTTGTTGGTATTATGTTGAACCAGATGAAAAGACTGGTCATTCCCCAAAATGAGTTGTTTCTTGTCGGAAATAATAAATGTCTTCTTTATTTGACCTGTCGGCTTGAGATTTATAGTTCGCATAAAGGGCAGCGCCATCATTCCTCACTTTTTTTAGCTTCTACTACAGGACATCTTGTGAACCGGTCTGAGAATTGGCTGAAGTTGATACTTTTAACGCAGTTACAGCTTAAGACTTTCACAGGTTTCCATCCTTTCATATTTCTGTCTTTTTGATCTGACTAAATCTGTGTTCCATCAGCTCGTTGTTGGTGATAGTAAATTTTCTTTGTTTTGTGACTGTTGCATAACCAATACGATTGGACTGGCCCATTAGAGCGCCAGAAGGATTGGCGGACCTAAGCACAGATAAAATAATTGGCCTCTAACTTTTTAGAATCTCAGACCAGGTATGTAGCTATAAAAAAAAATTAAAAAAACAAAACAATGAAACAATGAGTTGGCGTACATGCAGCTTGTAAGCTCTTGTTTAGACTAGCCATAGGACAAAGAAAAAACAATGACAAAAATAATATGGATGTGCCACCCCCACGCCTGTAGCAGCCGAGCTGCTCGGATTTGGACCCGCTGTGTGGCTCGAGGGATCCTTCGGACCCGGGGGTCACATGAACACGCCAAATGAAAAGGGGGACGTAGTTGTACGGGCTTGGCCGTATTCAGTTCGTGTCACCACCCACGGGGTGTGGTGAAGTGGGACACCACCGCTGCTGTTGTGGGACACCCGGGGGAGATGTAGTGGCAGCTGGATGTTAACCCCTCCGTGGGAGGGATGGTTGCCTCGGGACCCAGTGTCTCTGTGCAGGGTATGGCGATGGCAGGGGCCTGCGCACCCGGACGTACCAGGGGGTGTTTGGTTACTCAAAATTAAATGAATCAAATGAGTCTTTTGGTAGGTGCTGGTGCCCGGCCGCCGCGGACGGTTGTACTCTGGTCCTCCACCCGGGCTGGTGGTCGCCGTCTTTTCCTCTGCACTAGTTCTGTTGTTTGTTTAGACTTCCCGGGTATGGAACACGGGAGTCTGCTCCCGGCTTTTTGTGTACCTGAGGAGCCGTGCCCGCTGACGCTGACCCGTAGGAGCTATAGGCCCTGGCGGTTGCTCTATCCCTCTCTGTGGGTAGTTGTCTGCTTTTGGGACTTTGGTTGGGACAGGACCTAAAATCCCGCCCTCAATCGGTTGATTAGCTAGACCGTTGGTTCCGGTCCTGGCTTCAGGGTCCAAGTAGCCCCTCTGTGCACGGTTTCTAGGTCGGGTCTCTGGTGTCAGTACCGGCGGGCTCCAACCCTGTCCCGGTCCACCTCGGATCTCCGGCTGCCGTCTTCCCGTTGCCTGCCGACGAGGAACACCGTCTACCACCTAGCCAAGGTACCAGGGCTCCAACCCTGGCACCTTTCAACTTGAGCTTCTCCTCCGCTTGAGCTTCACCTAACCCCAGCCTCCACTCCTCTCAACTTGAACTCTACTCTTTATCTGTTTGTTTTCCCGCCCTGGGCTGTCTAGACCCCTAGGTGGGCATTCCCTAACCACCTGGTCCCGCCCACTGGTGTGCCTGTCTTGCCCTGAGGGGGGTGACTAGGGTTTCAGGTCGGCTGTATGTAACCTAGGTGAGGGATGGTGTTATGCTGGGGCCTAATGTGTGACTACCTGGTTTTACTTTACCCTGCTTTAACTGAATAAAAGCATAATGCATATAATTAAACATAGAGTACTTAGTAAACACTGGTTTTGACCAAAAAAAAAGCATAAAGCCATCCCACCGCGACAAGGTGTACCCAGTCGGGACAGTAGCTACACGCTCTAATATTAAAATATTTTTATTTGCCCTATCTTCAGTGTGGACATGAGCTTACAATCTGCATGTATACCATCTCATACACCAGCGCACTGTTTTGTTTTAATGTAGTCTATTGTATTTAGTACAAATAGTGTGTGGCCCTCCCTCTCAGTGAGCTGGGCATTTCATTCTGTGAATCCCCCTGACTGTGTGTCCTGTTGGGACCCAGTCACTCTCAGCCCTTATTCACTTTAAGGCCTATTTTGACCCATGGTAAGGTTTTATTATTAGAGAGTGTAGTTACTGTCCCAACTGGGTACACCTTGTCACGGTGGGATGGCTTTATGCTTTTTTTGATCAAAAACAGTGTTTACTAAGTACCCTATGTTTATTTATATGCACTATGCTTTTATTCAGTTACAGCAGGGTATATGTCCATATTATTTTGTCTTGTTATTTTCCATGTATGTAGCTATGCAGGGTGGAGTGTGGGTGTCGGGCCACAGGAGCATGTAGTTGGAGTGCTAAGTGGCTTTTTTATTTATTTCTTTATTTTGCACCAGTATAATGCTGTCAGAGAGGGTGGGGACGCAGCCTTTCTCCAGCCAATCAGAGATTCTGATAAGAGGGTAAAGCAGTGAATATGTATGAGGGATAATTAGGAACCCCAGAAGTAGCGTTAAAGCATCGGGGAGACTCGGTAAGCATGTCCTGCTTTATTCCCTCCTTATTTTCTTTCTTTTGCAGCCCCCTACACCATTTTCAGCCTCATACACCATTTTGCTAGTGCACTGATATTCTGATCTGGTGTTGGTAAGGTTGTTTCTTTTTCTCTGAGATTTTTTCATATTACATAAAAAGAAAGCAATAATTTGATTCTTTATTCTTCCAACAGAGCCTCCATAGCATTGGCCTTAATGACAGGTACATCTCCATGCTATACTTCTTGCTGATATGCCTAGCACATCATAGTTCCTACTAACAGATCCTATATAACATAATACTTGCTGACATATCGATTGCTACTAACAAATCATCTGAATTATAGTCCCGGTTGACAAGGTCCACATAGGGTAATTCCAAATGTATTACGTTATCTACTATCTATAGTAAGGCTATATGCACACACTGCGTTTTTTTGATGCTGGATTTTTGTGCGTTTTTTAGCGCTAAAAACGCACAGAAATGCAGCGTCTTTAAAAACGCATGAAAAACGCATGCGTTTTTACCACGTTTTGGTGTGTTTTTGGCTGCATTTTGCTACGTTTTTTCTCACTGCGTTTTTCTGCATTTTTTTTATCAGTGAACATTGCCTTTAAAGATTGTTGAAAAAAAAAAAAGGTCTGATGTCATTTCCTTCTTCCATATGTTCTTCATTCTCCACTAGTGTATGCAGGAGAGCAGACAGCTGCCGAACTACAAGGCTCAGCATGCTCCATCCAGGACTGTATGCTGGAGGGAGCATCAGGGGGAGCAGACCTACAAGGCTCAGCATACTCCATCCACTAGTGGATGCAGGAGAGCAGACAGCAGCTGCAGAACTACAAGGCTCAGCATCCTCCATCCAATAGTGTATGCAGGAGAGCAGACAGCAGCTGTCGAACTCCAAGGCTCAGCATCCTCCTTCCAGGACTGTATGCAGGATTTCTTTGCCCCCCCCCAAACAAAAAAAAATGACATGGGCTTCGCCATATTTTTGTATGCTAGCCGGGTACAGCAGGCAGGTACGGACTGCCCCCAACCCCCAGCTGCCTATTTGTACCCGGCTGGGAACCAAAAATATAGGAAAGCCCTTTTTTTTTTAATTATTTCATGAATTTCATGAAATAATTAAAAAAAAAAAAATGACGAGAGCTTCGCCTAATTTTTGTGTCCAGCCGGGTACAACTAGGCAGCTGGGGATTGGAATCCACAGTGCAGGGTGCCCATGCTTTCTGGGCACCCCTGCTGCGAATTGCAGTCCGCAGCCACCCCAGAAAATGGCAGATAAAGCACCATCTTCTGGCGCTGTATCCAACTCTTCCAGCTGTCCTGGTGACGGTGGCTCGCTGGGTAATAATGGGGTTAGGGCTAGCTGTATATTATCAGCTGGCCCTAAGCCCGAAATTCATGGTGTCAAGCCAATATTAGACATGGCCACCATGAATTTCTAGTAAAGATAAAAAAAACACAACACACAGAAAAATATTTTTATTAGAAATAAAACACAACACAATTAGTGACTCCATCTTTATTGAAATAAAGAGCCCCCCTCCGCAGTAATCCTGGGTCAAGGGTCCCGCGCCGTCCAATCTGGATCCAATATCATCTGATCGGTTTGCTGGAAGGCAAAGTGATCAGATGATGTGTCAGGTTCCAGGATGTGAATCACATCACACATCAGCTGATTGTATAAAAGCCGTTTATACAATCAGATGATGCATCAGTGCAAAAAAAAAACACCCAACAACTCACTTATGTGCTGATTACCGGCAGCTCCTGGAGTGGAGTTTGATCCCGTCCGATCGCTGCAGGAGCTGCCGGTAATCAGGGATGAAGTCTCCTGACGGCATTCGCTGTCAGGTTAAGCCGGCTGGGCACCGGCGTCACCCCGAGACTTATGATCAGCTGGCGCATCAGGTGACTGCATCAGGTGATCAATCGCCAGGTCCTGCATCCATCGTACGTACCTGGGGAGACTGCACACAGCCGGAGCGGCTGTACCGGGAGAGGAGCTGGGAGCGGGCATGGCACCAGGAGTCTGCAGACAGGTGAGTATGACATTTTTTTTTTCTACTGTTCCCTTTTGTTTTCGCAGCTGCCTCCACCTCCCGCCCAGACATGACGCCGTACGGCAGCAGACATACACAGGACTGGAGGTGGAAGCGGCGGTGACGGTACCGGGAGGATTCACGCTTCTGTATTTACTGACAGAAGGAATCCTCTTCCTGTACATGTCACTTTACTATCCACCTCCTGCGTTTATAGCTGCGTTTTTGGTCTTAGAAACGCAACAAAACGCACCAAAACGCAGCTATAATAACAATTTGCATTTCTCATTGCGTCTCTCAACATCCCATTACACTCAATGGATGAAAAATGCGGTGAAAAACGCGGGAATAATTGACATGCTGCGTTTTTGTGGTCACCACAAAAACGCAGCTGAAAAAAAACGCTCTGTGCAGACAGCAAAAATGAAAACTCATAGACTTTGCTGGGGGAAGCAAAGTCATACAGTTTTCTGGGCAAAAACGCACCCGAAAAACGTGCAAAAACACCGCGCAAAACGCACTGTGTGAACTTACCTTAAAGAGGATCAATTACTGATTTCCTGAGGATCCGATAGGTGGGATCTCTGCTATCCAAAGAATAAAGCTCTGGAACTGGAGAACATCTTTCAATTGTTTATCAGAGAGGGCCCAGAACAGCGTTTGTTTTTTCGGAAGTCTATAGACAATAAATGGAGTTGAGAAGGGGTTTTCCAGAGCTTGGTTCCCCAGTTCCAGAGCATTGTTCTTGGCATCACAGGAGAACAATGGGCGGACTCTTATCGATCAGTAATTTATGGCCTATACTGTGGATTGGGGATAGCCTAATATTTTGGGGGAAAACTTTTAACATATTTCATTGTGATAATCAGAAATGGCGGTATGGAGAATAAAGACTTTGGAGGAAATTCATCAAGGTTGGCATTTTATATACCAGTCTCGATCGAGGGAGAGATTTAGATGGACCAAACTAAGTAAGAGTTTCATGTTTATTATTTATTTTACTCACTTATATAGTGCTATTAATTCCACACTGCTATACAGATTTGATCATCACTGTCCCCATTGGGACTCACAATCTAAATTCCCTATCAGTATGTCATTTAAGTGTCTAAAGAAATCGGAGAACCTGGAGGAAACCCATGCAAAGATGGGGAGAACATATAAACTTCTTGCAGATGTTGTGTGGGTTATGAACCCAAGACTGCACTGCTAACCACTGAGCCCTTGCATATTTCTTCATGAATTTGGCAAAACTTTCAGCTGTCTGTACACGAAAGCCAGAAAATTCTGCTATAATGTGTGCCATTTTTGTGGTGTAAATTTATATTATTTGTCAAGCCAGGCCAGGCTATGTTCCCTTCCTCATAGCTCCAGATGACTTTTCGTCAGGTTGCCGGATCTTTCATAAAAACATCAGTAGTCACAACTTTTTTTGCTCTATTAAACAAACTTTGAGACTTTTCTATGCCAAGTGGGTTTTTTTAGCAATAACGTCTTGACGAATCCGCCTTGTGGTGTATAAAAAAAAATCTACAAGGCAGAAAGCTTAAAAAAATAAAAATATTCACAATCCAGACACTGATCCTTTTTTTTTTCAGCTACTGAAAAGTTTTCATTTTAATGACTTTCTCATAGTTGGGTTTACATGATGTGAGTCGCCTGCATCTATTATTCATGAATTGAAATGTTTTCCAGCCTGATTATTTAAATACAACCTTAATCTATAGAACACTACAGGACATGCGCCCCCGCCTCCAAATAATCAATGCACTCCTTCATCGCCACATTATTCCAGAAGAAATGAGATCCTAGACTTTGCCTTGTTGAGGGGACAATAAAATGGCAGCAGGTGCCTGCAGGTTTCAGAACTTAGCCTCGGTATCTGATAAAGTTAATAGAGTGGTTGAATTTTTCTACTCATTAGATATGTGTTGGGAATCCTGCTGGAGGCTTTGGTTAATCCAACTCTGAATATGTTAATCAGGAGAATCAGTAACCTATCCTTCAAGACATGGCGCCTCAGGCTGGGCCCCTGCATCTGCTCTTATTGCCTTTCCTCTCTTCTGTTCTCTGACTGAGTTATCTGTATGGTAGTGCTCATCTTCGCAGGTCGTAATAGAAAGGGACAGATAAAATTGAGAGGCTTAATGTCAGCCATATACTGGTTCTTGCTGGGCTTTATTCGCGGCACATTCCAGCTTAGGAGCTCTTTCTGCATCCTGCTCTAAGGCCGGATTAATGTGGTTACTTTAATAAGACACAAGTAAAATCTGTACTCATTTGTAATTAACTCTCACTTCCAGCCTCTCGTATGATTAGAATAATTTAGCTATTATTTAAACTCCAGCGCTTCTCCAAGTGCTAAATACGAGATTTATCTCTGGAAACCGAGAGCTGTTCAATGCAATTATATACATTAAGCGTACAAAGCAGCGAACAACCCTTACAAGTGGATACATGCATATACCTTGATATAAAGACTCCCTATTATTACGCATTTGTCACATACATTGCTTTCTGATCCTTAATGGAACACGTGATGGTACAGAAAGAAAACCTGAAAAAATTAATTGTCTGTAGGTTTATTACACGTATTAGTTAGTTGCGTTGACTTTAGTGGTGTTCATCGCATCTGACCTTATTTGATATCCATCTCTCACATCAGTGTTGAAAATTTTAGCTGTTTTCTGGATAAAACGATTTTCCTTTAAACTGTACATAAAGTACTCGTTTCATATCCTGCCGCAAAAACTCTCTTGAAGTCAGTTCTTCAACTAGGCCAATTGTAAACTTTGATTCCCCCTTTTTTATGGAATTTAGACTTCATTTTATCTTATTGTTACTGCTCAACCAAATTGCACTTTTGCTTTAGTTGAAGATGACCAATCATTGTCCTTAAAGGGAACCTGTCAGGTCCAATATGCACCCAGAACCACAAGCAGTTCCGGGTGCATATTGCTAATCCCTGCCTAACCATCCCCGTGTCTAGTAGCATAGGTAAAGAGATATTTAGATAAAGTATTTCTAAAGATCCTTTATGATATGCTAATGAGCGTAGGGATTAAACACAAGGGCATTATTTCCCTCGACTAGTCCGCCCTCTTAGCCTGTTAGTACGTCCACAGGGGTGTGCTAACATGCTATTCAATACCCATTTCCCAGCATCATGAGCGGTGATGCACGAGCCTGTGTTCGTTGTCACCGCTTCAGAGTGCCAGGTTTAAGGTCAGTGCACATGCTCAGAAGTTCTGGCACTTCCGGTCATGCATACTAGACCTCTCTGAAGCCGGGACACACTTCCTAGTGCGCATAACCTGGGTATTCCAATCATGTGCCCTGACCCTAATGCGGGCGTCACACGGTACGATCTATCGTGCCATCGCACGAGCGATCGTACCCGCCCCCGTAGTTTGTGCATCACGGGCAAATCGCTGTCCGTGTCGCACAAAGTTGTTAAACCGCCGTCACACAAACTTACCTGCTGAGCGACGTCGCTGTGGCAGCGAACATCCTCTTCCTGAAGGGGGAGGGACGTTCGGCATCACAGCGACGTCACACAGCGGCCGGCCAATAGAAGCGGAGGGGCGGAGATGAACGGGACGTAAACATCCCGCCCACCTCCTTCCTTCTGCATGACCGGCGGGAGCCGCGGGACACAGGTAAGCTGTGTTCATCGTTCTCGGGGTGTCACACGGGGCGATGTGTGCTGCCCCGGGTACGATGAACAACTGGCGCCATGAAAAATAAACGATTTTTTAAAAATAAGCGACGTGCACACGACTCACGATTTGTGACCGATTCAGTGTCGCTCGGAGGTGTCACACGAAACGATGTCGCAAACGATGTCGGATGTGCGTCACGAAAACCGTGACCCTGAAGATGCATCGCACGATAGATCGTCTCGTGTGACGCCCGCATAAGTTCGACGTCTTCGGCGATGACAATGGACACAGGTATGCATGTCACCACTGATGATGCTGGGCAATAGGCATTGAATAGCATGTTAGCACGCATTTGTGGGCACACTAACATGCTAAGAGGGCGGACTAGTCGGGGTATATAATACCCTTGCGACTAGTCCCTGGGCTCATTTGCAGATCATAAAAGATCTTTAGAAATACTTTTTCTAAAGATTCCCTTATCTATGCTATTAGATACAGGGACAATTAGGCAGGGATTAGCAATATGCACCCAGAACTGCTCGTTGTTCTGCGTGCATATTACTGCTGACAGGTTCCCTTTAAACCGCTATTTCCAACATTGATTAGTGGGAGTCTTTCTAATGAGACCCCTCTGATCCCAAGAGCAAGGCTTTGAAATGTCCCTCGTAAATGACCTGGAGCTGGCTATCTCTGACAGTCTGGCATGTACGAAAACTGTTCCATTCCATACGGGCAGGATGTGATGGGAATAAGCCTTTAAATTATTGGGGGGGATTATTTAAATGTTACCCACCTCTTTATTTCCCCACCACTTAATTTCCACTGCTCCGGTGGTTTCCTGCAGAAATCACATATCATATATGCGTATGACTGCATAGGCCACTGATTCTCTACAGTGGCCACTTGAATGACTTATGAAACGTGATTACTGCTAGAACTAGGCAGAAACAACCATAACAGCAATATAGAGCAGTGAGGGATTGATGAGGTGAGTATATAATTTATACAGTCAGGGCCAGAAATATTTGGACAGTGACACAAGTTTTGTTATTTTAGCTATTTATAAAAACATGTTCAGAAATACAATTATATATATAATATGGGCTGAAAGTGCACACTCCCAGCTGCAATATGAGAGTTTTCACATCCAAATCGGAGAAAGGGTTTAGGAATCATAGCTCTGTAATGCATAGCCTCCTCTTTTTCAAGGGACCAAAAGTAATTGGACAAGGGACTCTAAGGGCTGCAATTAACTCTGAAGGTGTCTCCCTCGTTAACCTGTAATCAATGAAGTAGTTAAAAGGTCTGGGGTTGATTACAGGTGTGTGGTTTTGCATTTGGAAGCTGTTGCTGTGACCAGACAACATGCGGTCTAAGGAACTCTCAATTGAGGTGAAGCAGAACATCCTGAGGCTGAAAAAAAAGAAAAAATCCATCAGAGAGATAGCAGACATGCTTGGAGTAGCAAAATCAACAGTCGGGTACATTCTGAGAAAAAAGGAATTGACTGGTGAGCTTGGGAACTCAAAAAGGCCTGGGCGTCCACGGATGACAACAGTGGTGGATGATCGCCGCATACTTTCTTTGGTGAAGAAGAACCCGTTCACAACATCAACTGAAGTCCAGAACACTCTCAGTGAAGTAGGTGTATCTGTCTCTAAGTCAACAGTAAAGAGAAGACTCCATGAAAGTAAATACAAAGGGTTCACATCTAGATGCAAACCATTCATCAATTCCAAAAATAGACAGGCCAGAGTTAAATTTGCTGAAAAACACCTCATGAAGCCAGCTCAGTTCTGGAAATGTATTCTATGGACAGATGAGACAAAGATCAACCTGTACCAGAATGATGGAAAGAAAAAAGTTTGGAGAAGAAAGGGAATGGCACATGATCCAAGGCACACCACATCCTCTGTAAAACATGGTGGAGGCAACGTGATGGCATGGGCATGCATGGCTTTCAATGGCACTGGGTCACTTGTGTTTATTGATGACATAACAGCAGACAAGAGTAGCCGGATGAATTCTGAAGTGTACCGGGATATACTTTCAGCCCAGATTCAGCCAAATGCCGCAAAGTTGATCGGACGGCGCTTCATAGTACAGATGGACAATGACCCCAAGCATACAGCCAAAGCTACCCAGGAGTTCATGAGTGCAAAAAAGTGGAACATTCTGCAATGGCCAAGTCAATCACCAGATCTTAACCCAATTGAGCATGCATTTCACTTGCTCAAATCCAGACTTAAGACGGAAAGACCCACGAACAAGCAAGACCTGAAGGCTGCGGCAGTAAAGGCCTGGCAAAGCATTAAGAAGGAGGAAACCCAGCGTTTGGTGATGTCCATGGGTTCCAGACTTAAGGCAGTGATTGCCTCCAAAGAATTCGCAACAAAATATTGAAAATAAAAATATTTTGTTTGGGTTTGGTTTATTTGTCCAATTACTTTTGACCTCCTAAAATGTGGAGTGTTTGTAAAGAAATGTGTACAATTCCTACAATTTCTATCAGATATTTTTGTTCAAACCTTCAAATTAAACGTTACAATCTGCACTTGAATTCTGTTGAAGAGGTTTCATTTCAAATCCAATGTGGTGGCATGCAGAGCCCAACTCGCGAAAATTGTGTCACTGTCCAAATATTTCTGGACCTAACTGTAGATCTATTTAATCAGCTCATTCCATGTTTTTGGCTTTATTTTTTTTCCCTTTTCAGCAGTCGTCTCAATATCATCACATGCCAGGTTATAAAAAGGTATCATCTATCTGTTATAAAGGTGAACTGTTCATTGAAACTTCAGGTTTGCAAGGATATAATTGTTTTAAAAGTTCGAGGTCATTTTTATATACTTTCAATTGCTTTCGAGGTCATTTTTATATACTTTCAATTGCTTTCGAGGTCAATTTTATATACTTTCAATTGCTGAAGTCAGTAAATATATTGAAAAAATTCTATCTACATGTTTTCACAAACACTGACTCTATAGGCTTTATCGTGCATCATACTTTGTCCCTTTTGTGTGATCTTTGGTGTAAAACAAGGTGCTCAGGACAAGTCCAGGGCTCCACATGTAGTATGTTATGTTTGTGTACAAGAACTACGACAGTGGTCTAAAGGGAAGAAAGAGGGCTTCTGTTTTGGTGTGCCTATGATCTGGAGAGAACCGCAAAACCATAAAGATGACTGCTGCTTTTGTAAATGCAACTTGGAGGAATTCAACCTTAAAAAAAAAAAAAAAATTATATACCGGGACCCCCTTCAGTGATTCGCCCTGTGCTTTAGGAATACCTGTCCCTTCATCTTTGGAGAAATTTGAAGATACACCTCATTCAGAACATGAAGAGCAGGAATCTGGCAAAGGCTTTCATGCTAATCCCCACAAGCCACAGCATTTTAATTTTACTCAGGGACTTGGACCTTTCTAAACATTCTGCAGAACTTTTAGGCTCTAGAGACTAAAGGAAATGAACCTGCCAGCTCCTAGCACCTGTTTTCATGGTACAGAAGCAAAGAAATAGCATTCCTTCTATACTTTTCTCAAGACGTTGCTCTAGTGTATTGCAGTGATGTTCCTGGGCTGATCGAAAATTGTAACGCTAAGTACAATGTGAGGGGAGACTATTGATTCATCCCAAAAAAAGTGAAAGCTGCTACTACACAATGGCACCAAGTATGCTATGCTTCACTGCCTGTAGGGCATTCTGTGCACTTCAAGGAAAGGTATGAGAATTTAGACTAAAGGATGGTCAATATGTGTTGATATGAAAGTTTGCTCCTTGAGCTGCAAGGAAAATACACAAAGTACCCATGCATTTGTAGCACCCAGGAATATGGGTTACTCGGTTCCGGGCAGTCTCTATTGGGAATGTCATGGTGGTGGCCGTTACCCAGTTCTGTGCCCTGGGCCTTTTTTGTAATGGGGATATTTATAATATGATAATATTCACTTGCGATGCCACATGCGGTGTTGCGGCTAAGTGTAGGGAGCCGCCGCTGCAGAATGCTTCTACTGGGGCTGATGGTATTGGCAGCTAGTATGGTAGTCCCTCCACAAGTAGGGTTTTGCCCCAGAGGGTGTATGGTGCAGTGGGCATCGGAAGAAGGTAGTCAACAAAGATGTTCAGTGCAACTGGTTTACTCACTTTCTGCAGATGTTAACTGGTTGCCCGATGCCGGCTAGTTTCGCCTCCAGGTCCCCTTCATCCCAGTGCCAGTCTAGTTCTCTGGTACCTTCTTCCCCTGCACCCATCTCTGGTAAGTGGGTCCCCGTCATATAGAACAACTGGGGGTCCTCGTTCTGTGGTTTGTCCTCTTCTTTCTGCCTGATGGTAGCGTGAACCCTGAGGGGTTGAAGTCTCTGGTCCTGTCCCCGGTTCTCCCTTTGCTACTGAGTCTTCGAATTCTTTAGGGTCAGCAAGGTCCTTGATGGTCTCCTTTGCTGTGCAGGTGTTAACAGGTCGGCTTGAAGCTCTTTCTTGTCCTTGGGTCCTGTACCCCATTGATGCATAGCTCCGGGAGTACTGCACCTTACTCCACCGGCAACTACTTCTCCTGGGTACCAGGTCACCGTCAACCCGAGCCAGGACAGCACTTCGTTTCCACCTTCAAACTCTTGCGGTCTGACACTTTCAACAGTCACACCCATTCTGTCTCCTGTCTTCCTGACTACAGTCATGTAGACAATCCATGAGAAAATTTGTCTTAGGCCTCCTTCACAGGTCAGTGATTCTGGTGTGTACAGTATGTTGCAGGCTTTTATACGTACCAGAATCACGGACATTTGCAGACCCATTAAAATCAATGGGTCTGCGCACACATCAGTGATTTCTCACTAACATGTTTCTGTGCGGCGTACACGTGTGTCCATGTGCTCTGCACAGAGTCAAGTCCATTTCTTTCTGGCATCATTGATGTCCCACCGACCACACAGTAGTGTGATCCGTGAAACACGTACCAGAAAAATCACATACATTTAAGATAAAAAGCTTTTTATACGCACCTGTTTCCAGTGATGCTGTCTTCAGCCGCTGCTCTCTTTTGCTTCCAGGCTAATTATTCTCATACATATGCAATACACAGCAGACCTGGAAGTAACAGCAGAAGGGAGACCGTAGCGGCAGGAGATAGCATCGCCGGAGACTTCAGCACCACGGAGAGCATCGCCGGAGACTTCAGCACCACGGAGAGCAGCAGCGTGGACAGGTGAGTATAAGTGCTTGATCTCCGTGTTTTATCACGGATAGCACATGGTGATCACACGTGTGCCAAAATCACGGCACACGGAGGGACATATGCACCTTTTTGTGTTTTTCATTGACGTGTGAATGAGGCCTTAGTAAAATTTTAAGTATTACTCTTAAAATTGAGTATTATTTAGTTTTTATAAATGTCTGATAATTTGTAATATGTTATATTACAGCAAGTTTCTTAATATAGTTAAGGGCTGGTTATTATTAAAGGTATTATGCCACAGTCACAACTCATCACTCATCAACAGGATGACTATTAATTTGTTGATGAGTGGATTTTACACTCCTTTGACCCACGCCATTCCTTAGAACATGGGTCCTGAGTTCCCTGAGAAATGGAGGGCGGTTGAGAATTCACATTGCCGCTTCTTTCAAAGTCTATGGGATTGACGCAGTTGGTAAAGCCCCCTCCATCAGTCCCATACACTGTTAATGGAGTAGTAATGCTCATGCCTGACAACTGCTCCATTCAAATGGTGGACTTGGGATCATTGGTGGAAACTTCAGAATTGGGACCCCAAATAACTTTACAAGGATTGTGGGCTAAATTATAATTGAAAACAAAACCAACACAACCTGTTGGCAGTTGGGCTACATTATAATGATGAGTATTTGATGAGTTTTTGATAATTTTTGTACAGTTTGGTAACCTAGGTTACTTGCCTTTAGTGCTTTTTTCTTATGTGTTTTTATAATTTTTGTCAATTGTTTAAATTTAATGGCTTTGTTTTTTATACTTCTTTGTATTTGGCTTTAACAAAACTTTAATGATGCAGTCAAAGGTGGACCACATGTGTTTTTTATTTGTTTCCTCAGTGGAAACACACTAAAAGTGTGTGTGTGGTTTTTACCTGAGGATTTTCTGCATCCAATGCAATTCTATGGGAAAAATCCAGACATAAAACTCAACATACCCACAGTAGGGATTAACATGTTACTGATTTTATAACCGCACCGCAGGTCAATTTACAGAGCATAAAAAAAGAAGCGCAGTGGGCACGAGATTTCTATATGTACCAACCAATTTGCTGGAACTGGGAGATGCTGTGTTTCTTTTTTTGCAAAAATACGCATTATCAACAACTCACCAAATAATGTCATGGGAACTTAACCTTAACGTTTGCACGGTTCGTGGTGAAGGTGTGTGTATGTGTTCTGTGTGATGTTCCTTATCCTGCTGACATCCGGATAGGACATCTACAGCATGAGCTAATATCTTACCTTTCTCAGGCGCTGCTGTTACTTCCGGGTTAACAAGGAGTGCAGTGAATATTCATGAGGCATAATGAGCGGACCCGGAAGTAAAGGCAGAGGCAGAGACAGCAGCGCTGGAGACAGGTAATAAAAATTATTTTTATTATGTGACCTGTGTTTTCTCCAATACATGTCACAATAATATCACACAGATCACATGAGTGTGCGGTCCATGTAAGTCTGCAGAAGTAACAGCAGAGGCAGAGACAGCAGTGCTGGAGATAGGTAAGTATAATTTTTTTTTTTTTGTGACCTGTGTTTTCTCCGATACATGTCACAACAATATCACACGGATCACATGAGTGTGCACTCCATGTGGTGCCGGCAGAAAATGGGCATATCGACGTGTGGAGCACACGGACACGCGTATTTTCCACACAGACACATGCTCCATGTGAGGCCTGTGACACACATCCGTGCCTCCGGTACGTGTGTGCCTTTTTTTTCACGTACCGGAGACACGGGCCCACATGGTCCTATGTATTGTTATTGTTTTGGATACACATAAGTATTCAGGAACGGAACGTGTGTCCGATCTGTACTTACGTGTGTCCATTTTTTAAAACCGCTGACATGTCTGTGTTGCTCCGGGAGCACGTGTATCACACGGCCCGCACCCATTCATGGATGTAGCGTGGATGCGGGCCCATGTGACACGCGCCGGAGATACACACGTGTCAGTGTAAAAATAATAAAAACACATACTCCCCTCCACCATACCTGCAGTCTCTGCCGCGGCTGTCCCCTGCATCTGTCCCCCAGTGAATTTGAACAATGCGGCTGTGGCCGGACGCTGTCATTCAGCACCACAGACAGCGCCGGATGATGCAGGTAGGTGGGATTTTCCGTTCTCCGTGTGTTATTACGTATAACACACGGAGAACACGTACGTGCCACAAAAACGGCACACGGGGAACAAACCACCCCTTTAACACGTACGTGACAAAAACATTACGTTTTGTCACGTAAGTGTGGCAGAGGCCTGAAAGCACGGATATGTGCACAGACCCATTGATTTTAATGGGTCTATGTGTGGCCATGTCTCCGGTAGTACATGAAACAGATGTCACATGTACCGGAGACACGGATGTGTGAAGGAGGCTTTAAAGTTTGTCCGTTGGGTGATTGATCAATTTTATTGTTGATGTGGATGTTGAGAATGCTACTACCTTTAATTAGAAACTGTATTATGCTTTCACCCATATTGTTAATATTCTGCTATTTAATCCAAGAACTAAACAATAATTAGGGATAGTGGAAGGGGGGAATTACTATTCAACCTTACCACACATATTGTATATGCTCTTTATGCAAGTGTTTAAAATGATATTCGTAGACAATTCAGTAAAGTAGACTTTGGCGTCTAAAGTCAAAATGGATGTATATGTGCTATGGATTTCATGAGTGAAAACGCCAAGCTATTTATGTGCTGGAGTCTTCTTTAAATCACTGAGCATTTGGTTTATAGTTCATGTCTCTTCTCAAAATTCTTTTCAAAGTATGATAATTTCAGGAACACCATTTCCATGCACCTATATGATATATATGTGTCTATATAGAGAAAGTCATCTTCGTCTTTACCTCCGCACTCCATCCTACCCCCTCCCACTACTCAGACGGACTTTTTTTTCCCCTTTTTTGAAAATCTATTTCATTTGATTTTATTTCTGCCTATGAAACAGAGAACTGCAGATTGAAAGCATTCAAGGGCCATTGAAGAAGGAAAGAAAAGAGGCCCTCCGAGTTTTATTAGAAATAAAGATCCGCAATAAAAATCAATTTCTGCCTCTTTATGCAGTTTAAATGACAAAGTAAGAAACCATTGTGCCCCAGCAAAGTAATTCAGCAGAGGGGAGAAGGGATGCGACCTGCAGTTGGCAGATTTAAATGCGATATGGTCTCCCTAGATAATAGGACAAATGCTTTATTTTTGTACAGGGAGGGGTTTGGAAAGGATGAGAAAACTATCTGTGATTTTTCAGGGAATGGAGCTTGCTTTTCACTCCAGAGTTATTGCGGTGAAGCATGCTCAGTATTGGAGGAGTTTAGAAGCAGATATGAAGTGTGCCTGATGGGTATTATGTATACAACCAGAACTTTGATATATACAAATGTCCTTTATATTTTCCTATTGGTGCAGTTATTTTGTGCGTGGCACTAATAGTCGTGAGAAGGGAACTTATCACTATCCACTTTTTTGTTTCTTCCTTCCTACTGAACTGATAAGTTCCCTTCTCATGAATAATAGTGCCACACACAAAATACTTACAAAAAATGTGAGGAGTGTACTTACTTTTGTGACATATTGTACCTCTATGAAATCTAAGAGAAAAAAAAAAGAAATTGTACATCTACCATATTTAGTGACAAGCAAAAGGGTAACAAAGTTTTGAACTTTTGACTTTCAGGCTCCATATCTCACCATCCATTACATATTTTAGCGTGAGACTACGTTCATTTAATAGACAATTATCTTGGCTAACTCATACAGAAATTTGACTTGCAACTATTTAGCATATGATTAGTTATGCAGATTCTTGTCATGTCACTGCATTGTTACTGTTTTGTTCCTGGTGTTTGAATTTCTTTCATCCTGTATACTACAAATCACAACCTGTTCTCAGATTCCATAGTAGCTCTAATAATAGTAATAATAGTGTGCTATTAGCTTAATTCCCATTCGAATGGTCACTGGTTTGAATTGAGGAGCAGCCATTAAGAAAATTTCTCAAAAAAAAAAAGAAACAGCATCATCCAACTCATCAATAGTGGTCTCTTGGCCAAGAAAATTGCCGAACTGCATCATGTGAGTGCCATTACAGTTGGAAGAATACGAAAAGAAGTCTGTCCATCCATTCAAAAGCCAAGAGGTGAATGTCCAGTCAAAATATCGGAGACAACAAGTCAGCTCATCACAAAATCTATCAGTTCAGGTACGACAAACATGGCAAAGGAGTTGGCTTGCATGCTTTGTAATAGTGAGATCACAAACGTCCATGATTGTTGAGTGATGCACATTACGCAAGACTGGAATGGTGGTCCAAAAAGGTGCAGAAGACTTGACTTCAATATTATCATAAAAAGTGTCAGCTCGAGTTTCAAAGAAGTACGAAAAGTGGAGAAGATTGGAAATGGGAGCTTTGGAGAGATGAGAGGAAAGCCAATAAACTAGGCTCTGATGGGTACAAATGGGTGGAAGGAACAAGAGAAAAAGGGGCTAACAGATCAAGAAATTGAAAGAACTGTCAAGTTTAGCGAAGGAAGCCTACTGATATGTTTTTTTCTCAGTCAAAGGCATTGGATACTTGACTAGGATCAATGGTGGTCTCAGTGCTGAGCTATACGTGAGTATCCTACAAGATGAGTTAAGCCTGCTTTACACCTTATGATCCAGCATACGATATCGTATGCGATCGTAACCACCCCCATCGTATGTGCGGCACGTTCAATTTGTTGAATGTGCCGTACAAATGATTAACCCCCGTCACACGAACTTACCCGTCCATACAAACTCGCTGTGGGCGGCGAACATCCACTTCCTGGAGTGGGAGGGATGTTCGGCGTCACAGCGACGTCACGCGATAGCCGGCCAATAGAAGTGGAGGGACGGAGCTGAGCGGGACGTAAACATCCCGCCCACCTGCTTCCTTCCGCATTGCTGGCCGGGAGCCGCAGGACACAGGTAAGATCTGTTCATCGTTCCCGGTGTGTCACACACAGCCATGTGTGCTACCCTGGGTACGATGAACAACCTGACGTTCAATTCTAGAGAAATGAACGATGTGCATGCAATGAACGTTTTACCGTTCAATTGCAATCGCACGTACCTGTCACACACTGCAACGTACCTTACGATGCTGGATGTGCGTCACTTACGACGTGACCCTGCCGACACATTGCAAGATACATTACAGCGTGTAAAGCGGGCATAACTTCATAAAATTGATTACAATGGGTTTGAAAAGGAAGACATAGTGTTCCAACACGACAACAACCCGAAGCATACATTGAGTTTGGTGAAGAAATGATTCAACGATAATGAAGTAGAGGTGCTCGATTGGTTCTCACAGTCCACAGACCTCAATCCAAACACACACTTGTGTGTAGCGTTGAAGAAAAAGCTGTATACATACCCAAGTGAGTCGACCAGTATGCATCAACATTGGAACCATGTAGAAGAGACCTGAGATCAGATTTCAGGCAAGACATCCTTGTATCTGATTAAGAGCATGCCCAGAAGGATTCAGGCAGTGCTGAAAGATAAAGTGGATTTACAAAATATTAACAAAATGATAACAATTTAAATTTAGAGTTTTAAGAGTAAAACAGTAAAAATTCAGTGACATGATAAGAATCTCCAAAATGTAGTCTCATGCTCAAAGCTATAGTGGGTGGTAAGATATGGAGCCCGAAAGTCCAAAGATTAAAACGTTTTGTGACCCTTTTGCTCATTAGTGTAGTAATTAAATAAGTAGAGTACTTAGTTGACACTATTTTGACTAAAAAAACATAAAAGCCATCCCACTGCGACAAGGTGTATCCAGTATGGTCAGTACTAACCTGCCTGTAAATTGAAACCTCATTTTGTGTCAAGCGATTTTAAAGGGAACCTATCAAGTCCAATATGCACCCAGAACCATGAGTAGTTATGAGTGCATATTGCTCATCCCTGCCTAAAGGCCACTTTACACGCTGCGATCTCGCTAGCGAGATCGCTAGCGTGCGCACCCGCCCCCATTGTTTGTGCGTCACGGGCAAATCGCTGCCCGTGGCACACAAAATCGCGCTGTCCCGTCACACTACTTACCTGCCTAGCAACGTCGCTGTGACCGGTGAACTGCCTCCTTTTTAAGGGGGCGGTTCGTTCGGCGTCACAGCAACGTCACTAAGTGGCCACCCAATCAAAGCTGAGGGGCAGAGATGAGCGGGACGACCGCAGGTAAGGTGTGGTTAGTGATGTGTGCTGCTGCAGGAACGACAAACAACATCGTACCTGCAGCAGCAACGAAAATTGGGAATAGGGGGGCATGTTACCGATTAGCGATTTTGCATGTTTTTGCGATGATTCAAAATCGCTCATAGGTGTCACACGCAACGACATCGCTAAAGCGGCCGGATGTGCGTCACCAATTCCGTGTCCCCAACGACATTGCTTTAGCGATGTCGTAGCATGTAAAAGCAGCCTTAACTGTCCCTGTATATAGTAGCATTATATGCATGGTCTGTCCATGATGAAGGTGACTTACCGAAATGTGTAGTCCTCTCCCCCCTGCTTGTCTCATATTTCTATGCTGGTTTTCTATAACTTTTTTAAGATAATTAATAAATACACGTTTAAAAAAAAATAAATAAAATAAAATAAAGATTTTTGGACACTTTTTTCCTCACTGGAAAACCCTCCTCTCTCCTTTTATTGATGACAGATGATTGTCTCATGATGGACTTATGGAAGCGATCTAGTAAAATGACTACGCTGTAATAGATAAAGGGGTTGTGTATGTGAAAAGTAATGTGCTACAGTATTTAATGGGTTTGTTATTATGGGCAGGTGAAGGTGCACATGAGACATATGTTGGCTGAATACACATTTGGCAGAGAGACATCTTTCCTAATTTTCCCAAACCAATGGACATTTAGCCAAAATTGGGGAAATTGAAAACTTTTCCTCTCTGACAACGAAAGGATAGAGATGCTTAAATTGAGCCAACCTTCTCTTTCCTTCTGCATCCTCTGTCAGGAATAGTGATGGGCAAACCCCCCAACGTTCATGTTCGGGAGCCTCGCCCGAGCTATTTGTAAAGTTCGAGTTTGGGTTCTGCGATAATGTGACCTTGGACTTTACAGTTATGGGATGGGGTGTGGGGGGGCTGTAAAATAAAGAATATAGTTAATAATAAACATTGTCATTATACTTATAGGTCCTGCAACGCATCCTGCAGACTCCCGGCCACTTCTGCTTCCGGGTCCGATCATTGCTGTGCCCCCAGGTAACCACAACTGACTTACAGGACCTTCCATAAAGTCATAGCCATGCGACCAGTCTGGTGTGAATTTTGAACAGACATTGGGTTATAGACTGGTCACATGGCCATGATGTCACAGAAGGTCCTGTACCCACGACGTAACAACATTCACACCAGATTGGTCACAAGGCTATGACATCATGGAGGGTCCTGTTAGTCAGTGGAGGTTACCCGGGGGCACAGATAACTGGCCTCAGCCATGCACTTGGGTGAAGTCCCTGACTGTTCTCATATGAGTCTGTGTGAGCAGACCTATGTTTGTCTCCTTGCACAGATGTAGCAGAGCTGAAGATGCTTAAAAGTCTTCTGTTTTGTTTCTAATAAAATATTTTTTCTCTTTGTTGTTGTTTTATTTTACTGTTAAAATAACAGCCAATCACAGATGCTGCCACATAGTGGGCATCTGTGATTGGATGCTAGAGTACCCTGAAACCAGCCTATACATTCTAGCATCTAGAATGTATGGGCAGGTTACTCCAACAGCCAATCACAGAGGCCCATTCTATGTGACAGCATCTGTGATTGCCTGTTGGGTCCCTTACACATATAGTAGTGTAAAAATAAATAAATAATTTAAAAAAATGACGTAGCACTCCACAGTATTTTTGATTTTCAGCGCAGATAAAGCGGACAGCTACCGGCTGCCATCCCATCTGCCTGGTTTTAACTGGGCTGGTAATCAAAGTACAGGAAGCCCATAAAAAATGTTTTAATTCCGTCGTATTTTGACCACCAGTCAGGTAAAACCAGGCAGCTGGGGGCTGGGATTCTCCGCAGCCGCCCCTGGAAATGGCGCATTTTTTCTTAGCTCAATTTCCATGTGCTTTACCCGGCTCTACCAGCGGCCCTGGTGCCGAAATGCATGCTAGGTAATAAAGGGTTAATATCAGCTTTGTATTTTCAGCTGGTACTACGCCCGAAATTAATGGTATCATGCCAAATTAGACATGGCCACCATGATTTCTAGTAAACAGTAAAAAAAAAACCATAACACATAGAAAAACATTTTTATTAGAAATAAAACAAAAAAAATTTAGTGACTCCATTTTTATTATAAAAAAATCCTTAGTCCGACATAGTCCATAGGGAGAGCAATGTCATCTCTGCTTCATTGTTATGTAAAGAAAAGCGTCTCTGCAGAGCGAGAAGCAGGGAGAGCAATGTCAGCTCTGCTTCATTGCTCTGTAAAGACAAGCGTCTCTACAGAGAGAGAAGCAGGCTGACCCTGAGGGTATGATTCCACTTGGTATGACATGTGCAGTCTCGCATCAGTATCACCCGACACGGACTGACACTCTCCTGACTTGAGCGCCTCAGCTGCATGAAAATACATACAGCCGACCGTTCCTGTCAGGAGAGTGTGCGCTGTACCGGGTGATGCTGATACAAGACTCGCACAGTGACAGTCAAAGTTTAATTGCGTCCATGAGCCATGGACTTGGGTGAACCTTGACGTCACCACAAACATGGCTGAAAACAGCTGAAGACTGCCGAGTAACAAGTAGTGCAGTGAATACCCCCGTTAGTGAACAGGAACTTCCATGAAGTCATGGCCATGTGACTAGTCTGTAAGCCAATGTCTGTACAACATTCACACCAGACTGGTCATATGGCTATGACGTCATGGAAGGTCCTGTAGTCAGTGGTGGGAACCCAAGGGCACAGCAATGATTGGACATGGAAGCAAAAGCGGCCGGGAGACCTGTAAGTATAATCATACTGTTTTTAATAATGTGCTTTTTTTTTTACAGCCCCTAGACCCGAACTGTAACACGAGCTTCCCAGGAAAGCTTGTGTTTGGGATCGTGTGCATGAACACTATGTGTTCGGAACGGACACCGAACTTTACAGTTTGGGTTCGCCCATCACTAGTTAGGAACAGTCCTCTAGACCAAAGGATTACCATCCTCCGGCCCAGGATGGCTATGAATATGGCCCAACACAAAATTGTACACTCATGAGATTTTTTTCTGTGATTTTGAGTCTCAATGTCATGTAGCATAAACATACAAACATTATTTCGCTTTTTGTGCTCATGTGGCGGTGTGCAGCTTTTGGTGTGTTATCTATCATATGTAAACAGTAAAGCTGACACTATCAGACGTCATTTGTGCTCAAGGTAACTTGGCATGGAAGCGATTAACAATCATTTTTCAACCATCATTGCAACATTATGAGTTTAATGCTATTTAGAAGTCAGGTAAGCATTCTCATATTCTTATTTGAATATTAACCCCTTCACACCCCACGCTGTTTTCACCTTCCTGACCAGGCCAAATATTACAATTCTGACCAATGTCAATTTATAAGGTAATAAGGTAATAACTCTAGAATGCTTTGAACGGATTCCAGTGACTCTGAGATTGCTTTTTTTGTGACATATTGTACTTAATGGTAGTGGAAAATTTTGATTGATATCAGTTGCATTTATTTAAGAAAATATCAAAAATTTGACAAAATGTGAAAATTTTGCAATTTTTGAACTTTGAATTTTTATACACTTAAACCAGTAAGATATATCCCACAAAATCGCTAATAAATAACATTTGCCATATGTCTGCATTGCATAAGTACAGTATTTGAAAGATTTTTTTTTTTTCGTTAGGAAATTAGAAGGGTTACATTTTTATCAGCAATTTCTCTTTTTTGCAATAAAATTTACAAAAGCAATTTTTTTAGGCACCACATCACATTTGAAATGACTTTGAATGTCCTATGTAATGGAAAATACCCAAGAATGTCACCATTTTGAAAACTGCACCCCTCAAAGTGCTCAAAACCCCATTCAAGTTTATTAACTTATTAGGTACTTCACAGGAATTAAAGGAATGTGGAAGGAAAAAATGAAAATTTTACTTTTTACCACAAAACTATTGTTTTAGTTTTATTTTTTTTTTATTTTCACAAAAGTAACAGGAGAAAATGGACTCCTGAAAATGCCGATTCTCCTTATGTGGTGTTAAACTACTGTTTGGGTGCATGACATGCCTCGGAAGAGTAAGAGCGCTATTTGAATTTTGGAGTGCAAAATTGGGTGGAGCAGATACCGTACACCAAAAAAATCCCCATAATGTGTTACACAATTTCTTCTGAACATGGCACACACATGAGGGAAGGATCATCATTTCATGTTTGGAGCAAAGATTTTATTAGAATAGTTTGCGGACTTCATTTGCAGAGCCCCGAAGTGCCAGAGCAGCAGAAACCCCTTCAAGTAGCCATATTTTGGAAATTACATATCTCTGGGAATTCTTCTATGGATGTAGTGATGATTTAGTCTCTGGAAAAGTCCCATGGAATCAAATGCATTGAATATTGCAGAATTAAAAATTGCAATTAAGCCCTTGTAGTGCCCAGTACATTGCAGTGCCCATACATGGTGCCCATCTCGTACTTGTGGAGACAAACACCCCATAAATTATGTGTGCTTCCTTACTATAACAATGGCAAACGTGGACTTTAACTGTGGTGTTCAGAAGGGAAGGGGCATTTGGATTTGGGAGTGCAGATTTTGGTGGTTTTCATTTTGGGGGGTGCCATAGCACTTTTCCAGAGCCTTTGTGCTACTAGTAATGTGGAAGTCCCCTATATTTGCATTAATAAATGATGGACTTAAGGGGGACTTCTTTTTTTGGGATTGAGTAGAATGCTATTGGTGGCAACTTATAATAATAAATAATCTATAATAATAATATAATATTATCTATATTATAATATTATATTATAATATATTATATTATAATAATCTATAATAATAAAATAAAGCTATAATAATAAATAATAATAATAATAATAATAACTTGGGGGGACAGAACATTTTGGATCAGTTACATTTATTCTGTGCTCTATGCTGTACATTTACATTAGATCCTTCATCTACATCTACGAAATACGTAATTCAGGTGAACTCCTGATGGATCCATTCTCTGTTCAGAAGTGTCCTTCTTTTCAAAGGTGCACAAAACTGTTGTTGACTGTACGTTTGTGCACGCTTAAAAAGATGCATAAAAAGATGGACAACACCACACCACAGGCCAGACGGGAGTTCATTACAGTAAGTTTTCTGTTGAGAATTTTCTGTGAATCACATTTTTCTGAGATTGCATTTGAAGAATTGGCTTGATATATTTATATTTTTACTCCATTCACCGTATGTGATTAGGCAGCGATTTTCCTCAGGTTAGTACAATTACAGCAATACCAGATTTATCTATTTTTTTTAGGTTTGGTGACTTGAACACTAAAAAAAGGTTTTATTAGAAAACAAAAGTTTTTTTCATTATTGCCATTTGACGACTTTAGTTCTTATTTTTTTGCTGACGGAGTCATGTAAAAGCTTGTTTTTTTGCAGCATATTTTTATTGGTACCAGTTTAGGTCATATAATATTTTTTGATCGCTTTCTATTTTGCTTTTTTGTGAGTTGAATTTAGGAAGAACAACAATTCACGTCTTGTTATTATTTTGTTTGGTTTTTACACTGTTCACTGTGTCATAAAAATGATAAGACAGCTTTATTCTTCTAGTCAGTACAATTACCCTGATACCACATTTATATTGTTTTTTAACTATTGCTGCTTTTACTCAATAAAAATAATTGTATACAAAAAAAAAATATTTTTGCATTGCTGTATTCTGAGAGCTATAGCTTTTTCATTTTTTTACTGATGGAGCTGTATGGCAGCTGGGTTTTGAGGGACAAGATGATGATTTCAGCTGTACCATTTTTAGTTACATTTGGATTTTTGATCGTGTTTTATTCCACTTTTTTGTCAGCTGTATGATAAAAATGTTATCTGGCATCGTCTAACATGCTTGCCATAGCCAGGTAACCTGGAAGTCATCGTTTGAGCTCAGGTTACCATGGCAATGATCAGGACCCCGTGATCAAGTTGCACTCCCTCTCCCAGCATCCTAAATACTGCGATCACTATCAAGCGTAGCAATTAGGGGGTGAAACAGCCAAGGATGATGCAGGGACTGTCTCTGGCTGTGACAGCAGGAGTTTCACTATCACTTATGCCAAGCTCCTGGTGGTGATATAGCATGCACAGCTTCTTTGCCCAAGTGATGGCCATAATATAAGTTTACATCATAGATTGTGAACCCCTATTCGACCATGAGGTAAACTTTTGTCAAACCTCATGAAGGGTTTAGGAGTATGTCTACACATTGGCTGTGCCTCACAAATTCCCCTCCTCCTTTTACAATCATCTCTCTGCCATGCTCTGCATTAAAAGCCAAGACGACTAAGCAATGGCAATAGGTACTTTGATTCTGAGCCAGTGTCCAAAAGATAAGACTATTATCTCAAATCATATTAATTTTAATTAACGCTTATTTTAGTTAAAGCTGTGCTGCTCAGTAGTGCTCTCAAACTGCATGCTGAGCTTGGTGCCTACATAACTCCTCTTCCAGTACGACAAGTACATACCATAGTTTACTGGCTGGAACAGAATCTTGGTGGGCCAACATGCTATGGGAGGAATCAGGACAGCCAACAGGAGCACATAGGCAGCAGTGCATGTATATATACAACAAAGATATGATTGTTCCTGTCAGTCCATGCCCAGGGGCCAGCAACTGGAAGAAGGAACAAGGGCAGGGCAATAAGGAGGAAGTAGATCATGAAACATGAAAACAGAATACAGCCTGATAATTAATGAAAGAAGGCAAGCAGAAAAAAGGGAAACTAAGCTGAAAGATGCAGGAGTCAGAAGAGAGGCTCCACAAGCTTGGATCTTCTTGGAGGTTGGCTGGACAAAAGTAAGGCAAAGCCACAATTTCAGGTGAAGTCTCAAACAATAAACAGGTCCAATCATTCACATGGAAGTGACCTCACATGTTTTGGGCACAGGCCCATATTGGTAGTGAGGGGCTGTTGGTTGCCAATTGGTCCCTTGCAAAATCCTACAAAGAATAACAGTATCACTCTAGTGGGGTGTTTACTCACTAGACAACATGTCTTAAAAAAGCAAAAACTGCACTGATAAAGCCAGTTCTGCATAATCAGTACAGTTTCCAAGGGAAGGGGGACTATTGGTGACATCAGAGTCAAGTGACCAAAACTCATTATGTGGCCCAAAGTGACTCTTCTTCTTCTTGACCGGCCAGAGACACCAAAATGTTGAACACCCCTGCTCAAAAACATCAGATGGCTGTATGGTCTTGACAAAAGAAGTGAGTTTGGACAACTTTTGTCTAATGCGTAAAAACATCTTAAGTTTGGCATTACAAACATTATATTATGGCTGGCACTATTGGCACAACTATAGGTGCTATTGCTATTCAATAGTGGGGCTTACATTTAATAAGCACTTGTCATGGTTAATTATTTATGTTCATATTCCCTCTCATTCAGTTTTCCTCTTTACAGTTTGAGGAGAGGAAAATACGAAACATGTTGACCGACAGGTATTTTCCCAATTTTCTTATGTGTTCTTGTATTGACCAACGATGGTTACTTAACTACCAAGGAGAAAATAGGCTGTTGCCAAAAACCATTGTGAGGGCTTATTTGCTAGAAAACTAATCAACAGGCACATTGAAATCTTGCCATTAGTGGACTCTTGGACTGCCACTAAACACATTAAATCATGTTAACATCTTGCCAAAATTGTGGGTTTGGAAATTGTATTATTGTATATTGCAAGAATATTATAAATGTCAGAATTTTGTAGAGGTTTTACGTCATTTTTTTAAGCAAAGATTAAAACCAAACTTCTTTCCTTCTTCGAGGTCACTTTAGCTAATACATCACGAATCAACTCATAAAATATAAAAAAAATGTAGCTGTAAATGCCATGTAGCGGTCAGAAGATTATATCCCGTGAATGAGGAGAGCAGAGAGGATGCCATCAAGCTCATGAGTGGCAGCTCTTCCACTCACTCCATTCAAAGGGGCCAGGAAAGGAGCTTGTAATCTGCTGACATTTGAATCTCAGGAGAGTAACATTTTCTTCAAGAGGTGGTAAAGAAAAAAGCAATAAAAAACATTTTAAAAAATCATGAATTAGTGCACAAAATATGAGATAATTTTTATTGATAAATCCTACTTACCAGCAATAATAGTGTTGGTAGCTGTTACGGGGGGCTGTCTGATAATAAAACCTAAAGGAATGTCAGACAGTCAGGGTCCACCGTGCAAAGACTCTGCTGCAGACTATGGCAGAGGATAAGAGGTATATAAGTGTGCCACTGTAAAAAATAATAGCACAAGTGCAGAGTGCAATACCTCTGTAAAACTCACAGAGGAATATAATTAGAAATAAAGCAATTCCTCCCTTACTTGGAGGGTGTGTGGAATGGTCTCTGTTAAAGATCACAGAGACAAAAGCAGTGAGTGTGAAATGGCACCTACCTAGGTCCGTTCCTCTAGTGGTGCCAGGAGACGAACAGCAGCGTAAGCCGCACAAAGCTCCTACCTGCGTTCGCTCCACTAGTGTGCGAGGACACGACCCACTAGATATGGCACCTGCCTAGATCCGCTCTTCTAGTGGTGCAAAAGAGACGGACAGCAGCGTAAGCCGCACAAAGCTCCTACCTGCGTTTGCTCCACTAGTGTGCGAGGATACGAACAACTGCCAGACGCAGTATAAGGAACGTTACCCTAGCGGCAACGTCCACCTACGAGTAGAATCACAAGGCCCAGCCGGACCATGTGCCTCAGGCACCTGCCTATGTCCGCTCCACTAAGAGGTAAGGATATGGACTGCAGCCGAAGTTGTAAGGTATAAGAACGCAACCCTGCCGGTAGCGCTCACCTAACATAGACAGAGAGATGCCTAGAGGGACGTGCACAGGGCGTCTACCCTCATGCATGAACCAAGAGGACTGAGCGCCGGGCGGCGTGTGTCAGGGTCTTATATAGACTCTGTGCCTCATCCAAGATGGAGGACACCAGAGCCAATCCGCTGCCAGAATGACAGCAATGACGTCACGCTGGCCTATTACCGAGCAAAGTGTCACAAGCACATGACCAGCGACCAATCGGCATAGAAGGTGTCAGAGACATGTGACCACGTGTCACAAGCACATGACCAGTGGCCAATCAGCTTAGAAGGTGTCAGAGACATGTGACCTCTTGTCAGCGATGATGTCACCCGCACATGTGCAATGGCTCCAAGATAGGACTTAGCTTGCACATGTGCAGTAGCAAGAAATCCGGACATAGTCTCCAGAGCCACAGCAACCGTAACAGTACCTCCCCCTCAAGGGCCCCCCTCCCAGCGACGCAGGTAATCGGCAACTAAGTCGGGAGCATGGACAGCCTCCTCAGGCTCCCAAGAGCGATGTTCCGGGCCATAGCCCTCCCAATCTATCAAGAAGAACCTGCGCCCTCTAACCATCTTAGAACCAACTATGGCTCGTACCTCATAGCTAGAGCGAGAGGAATCAGAGGCAGGAGAGTGCACTTCACGAGCGTGAGGTAAAATAGCCGCTTTAGCAGTGAAACATGGAATTTGTCATGGATCCTAAGATGGACGGGTAACTTCAATTGGTAGACTACAGGATTTACCTGTCGAAGAACCTCATAAGGACCCAGGAAGCGAGGAGCAAATTTGACAGAGCTCACTCTAAGTTTCACGTGTTTTGCAGAGAGCCACACAAAATCCCCTGGAGAAAAGACAGGAGCCGGGCGACGAAACCGATCGGACACCGTCTTCATACGGTCCTTAGCTGCTTGGATCGACTCTTGAGTCCGATCCCAAACCTCTCTGGCATTAGTTGCCCAGTTGGCCACAAGAGGAGAAGGTGCAGCAGCGGGAAACGGTACCGGTACCCTAGGCTGTTGCCCCTTATTGAGTACGAATGGTGTCTGCCCAGTGGCCTCAGCCAGCGAATTGTTAAGGGCAAATTCTGCCCAGGGTAGGAGGGAGGACCAGTTATCGTGGTTCTCAGCAACAAAGTGTCGAAGGTATATAATCATGGATTGATTGGTACGCTCAACCAAACCATTGGTCTCCGGATGGTATGCCGAAGAGAGATTCAACTCAATTTGCAGAAGGCTACAAAGATCTCGCCAGAAACGGGAAGCAAATTGCGGGCCTCTATCACAAATAATACGATCTGGCATCCCGTGAAGCCTAAAGACATGCTTGAGGTATGGCTAGTACCCTGGAAGACAGGATTCTCGATAACGGTACGAGATGAACCATCCGGGAGAAATGGTCCGTAATGACCCACACAAATCTATGTACCTGTGAACACGGAAGATCACCCACAAAGTCCATGCCTACCACCTCCCATGGTCTATCTGGCACTGGTAAAGGATGCAAGAGCCCAGCCGGTCTCTGCCGTAATGGACGGTTGCGATCACACGAGTAGCAGGAGCCGACATATCTCTTGACGTGGCTGGCTAAGTGTGGCCACCAATACCACCTCTCCAGTAACTCTCGTGTCCGCCTAATACCAAAATGCCCACCCACCTTTGAGGTGTGGGCCCACGACAGTATATCATTCTGTCGATCAGGTGGCACAGAGGTCTTGCCCGGTGGGATTTGGTCTAACGTCACAGGGGAGAGCGTATGAAAAACTCTGGAGGGAAGGATAAGACGAGGTTCGTCAATCTCTTCCTGGGTAGAATCCATAGAGCGAGACAGAGCGTCTGCCTTGTTATTCTTACTCCCAGACAGATAGTTGATGGAGAAGTGAAAGCGGGAGAAAAACAAGGACCAGCGGGCTTGGCGAGGATTCAGACGCTGAGCGGTTTGTAAGTACGTCAGATTCTTATGGTCTGTATAGACCTGGAAAGGATGTTTCGCTCCTTCCAGCAAGTGACGCCACTCCTCCAAGGCTAATCTCAGGGCGAGCAGTTCCCTATCCCCAATGGTATAGTTTCTCTCTGCCGGTGAAAAGGTTTTAGCAAAGAAAAAACACGGCCTTTTTCTACCTGCACCGTTCTTTTGATACAAGACCGCACCAGCACCCACTGAAGAGGCATCAACCTCCAAGAGGAAGGGCTTATTCTCATTGGGTCTTTGAAGAACGGGAGCAGTTGAAAAGTGTCTTTTTACTGCCTCAAAAGCCTGGGATGTCTCAGTAGACCAGACTTTTGGATTAGCACCTTTCTTAGTCAAGGCCACCAAAGGGGCCACCAAAGTAGAGAAATGGGGTATGAATTGCCTGTAATAATTTAAGAATCCTAAGAAGCGTTGCACCGCCTTCAAGGAATGAGGTTCGGACCATTCCAGGACAGCAGAGAGCTTCGCAGGATCCATAGCCAGACCCTCTTGTGAGATAATGTAGCCCAAAAAAGGCAAGGATGACTGCTCGAATACACATTTTTCGAGTTTAGCAAACAAAGAGTGCTCCCTTAAACGGGAAAGGACATGAACGACATCCTGACGATGAGTCTCCAGATCAGGAGAAAAATCAGGATGTCGTCCAGATACACCACGACGGAGGATAACAGTAAATCCCTGAACACATCGTTTACGAAGTCCTGAAATACTGCGGGTGCATTACATAAACCAAAAGGCATGACGAGCTATTCATAGTGACCGTCTCGGGTGTTAAAAGCGGTCTTCCATTCGTCACCCTCTCGAATTCGTACCAAGTTATACGCACCCCGCAGATCCAACTTCGTAAAAACCTGAGCTCCCCTCAGTCTGTCAAAGAGCTCCGAAATTAAAGGTAACGGGTATTTGTTCTTCATTGTGATTGCGTTGAGACCCCTGAAATCTATGCAGGGACGCAAATCACCCTCTTTCTTCCGAACAAAGAAAAACCCAGCTCCCGCGGGAGAGACAGACTTATGAATGAACCCCTTCTCTAAACTCTCTTTTATATAGGTCGACATGGCCTCCGACTCAGGTATCGATAGGGGGTAAACCCTGCCCTTAGGTGGAACCGAACCTGGGATAAGGTCTATTGCACAGTCACATGGGGTGGAAGAACCTCAGAACCCTGTTTGGAGAACACGTCAGCGAAATCCAAATAGGTTGTAGGTATGGGAGAGAGATCAGTTGATGCAACCGCAACGACCTTAGGTGGTAAGGGAAGACATCGGGACTGACATTTCGAACCCCAACTAATAATGCTGTCGGGACTCCCAGTCGATGTGAGGAGCATGAGTCCGAAGCCATGGGAGACCCAGAAGGACGTCGTCTATACCCTCAGGCAAAACAAGAAAAGAAATCTCCTCTATGTGACCCTGAGGCAGGGAAAGGCGCAAGGGAACTGTCCTCAATGTAATGGAGTCAGACAACATCGTCCCATTAACAACACGGACAGGAATAGGCGCCTCTAACATGATAGAGGGAATATTGTGTCCCTTTACAAATCCTGAGGACACAAAAGTCCCGTCAGCTCCAGAATCCACAAAAGCCATAATAGGCCATGTATTCTCAGAGAATGAGAGCTGACCTGGGATACTACACTTAGAGGGTGCAGAAGACGTCTCTAGTAACCCCCCTCTAATGGTTACTAGGCCTGGGAGTTTCCCTGATGACTGAACACTTGTTGGCATAGTGCCCAGCCTGACGACATACGTAACATATAGGAGGACCAGACTTGCGTAGTCTGGAGGACGTATGACCTAACTCCATAGGAGTGTGAGATGTTTCAGATGCTGAGGAAGATGGTAGTGGACCCTCAACAACTGGAATAGCCCAATGCTTAGGGCGTGAGGAAGAGACCTCGAGTCTACGATCCCTATGGCGTACGTCGATCCTCGTTGCTACTGTGATCAAGTCCTCCAGAGAAGCAGGGACCTCACGAGTAGCAAGGGCATCCTTGACATAGCCTGCCAACCCTCTCCAGAAGATAGGAATCAACACCTTCTCTGGCCAATCTAGTTCTGTCACCAGAGTTCTAAAAGCAATGGCATAAGAACTAGTGGATAACGAACCCTGAGATAGATCTAAGAGTCTCAGGGCCGCATCATGGGTAACCTGCGGACCCATGAATACCGCTTTAAGAGCATCAAGAAAGTCTTGATGTCTCAGAGTAACCACATTAGAGCGCTCCCATAAGGGAGTCGCCCATTCTAAGGCTTTGTCCTGAAGTAAGGAGATGATAAAGCCTACTCTGGACCTCTCCGTAGAGAAGCGAGAAGAGTTAACCTATAGGTGTATCTGACACTGACTAATGAAACCACGACATGATCTGGCATCGCCAGAATATCTGTTTGGCAGAGCAAGTCGAGGATCATGTGCAGATGTCACCATGGTCTGAGGTTTATCCTCTATACTCTTGAGCCGCGACTCAAGTACTTGTATGTAACGGTGTAACTGCTGATATTCTGCCATAACTGCCAGACCCTTGGCTCAGTCCTAATGTTATGGGGGGCTGTCTGATAATAAAACCTAAAGGAATGTCAGACAGTCAGGGTCCACCGTGCAAAGACTCTGCTGCAGACTATGGCAGAGGATAAGAGGTATATAAGTGTGCCACTGTAAAAAATAATAGCACAAGTGCAGAGTGCAATACCTCTGTAAAACTCACAGAGGAATATAATTAGAAATAAAGCAATTCCTCCCTTACTTGGAGGGTGTGTGGAATGGTCTCTGTTAAAGATCACAGAGACAAAAGCAGTGAGTGTGAAATGGCACCTACCTAGGTCCGTTCCTCTAGTGGTGCCAGGAGACGGACAGCAGCGTAAGCCGCACAAAGCTCCTACCTGCGTTCGCTCCACTAGTGTGCGAGGACACGACCCACTAGATATGGCACCTGCCTAGGTCCGCTCTTCTAGTGGTGCAAAAGAGACGGACAGCAGCGTAAGCCGCACAAAGCTCCTACCTGCGTTTGCTCCACTAGTGTGCGAGGACACGAACCACTAGATATGGCACCTGCATAGGTCCGCTTTTCTAGTGGTACAAAAGAGACGGACAGCAGCATAAGCTGCACAAAGCTCCTACCTCTGTTCGCTCCCCTAGTGTGCGAGGATACGAACAACTGCCAGACGCAGTATAAGGAACGTTACCCTAGCGGCAACGTCCACCTACGAGTAGAATCACAAGGCCCAGCCGGACCATGTGCCTCAGGCACCTGCCTATGTCCGCTCCACTAAGAGGTAAGGATACGGACTGCAGCCGAAGTTGTAAGGTATAAGAACGCTACCCTGCCGGTAGCGCTCACCTAACATAGACAGAGAGATGCCTAGAGGGATGTGCACAGGGCGTCTACCCTCATGCATGAACCAAGAGGACTGAGCGCCGGGCGGCGTGTGTCAGGGTCTTATATAGACTCTGTGCCTCATCCAAGATGGAGGACACCAGAGCCAATCCGCTGCCAGAATGACAGCAATGACGTCACGCTGGCCTATCACCGAGCAAAGCGTCACAAGCACATGACCAGCGACGAATCGGCATAGAATGTGTCAGAGACATGTGACCACGTGTCACAAGCACATGACCAGTGGCCAATCAGCTTAGAAGGTGTCAGAGACATGTGACCTCGTGTCAGCGATGATGTCACCCGCACATGTGCAATGGCTCCAAGATAGGACTTAGTCTCCAGCACTTGCACATGTGCAGTAGCAAGAAATCCGGACATAGTCTCCAGAGCCACAGCAACCGTAACAGTAGCGTTGGGATGTTTTTGGCCCATCATTAATGGGTGTTTAGGTAAACTTTCCCCATCATGGCACAGGATAGTGTAAATTTACAGAGATTACTGAAAAGGTAGGGCAGTTGACATATATGGGAAACATATTGGTCTGCTGGTCCTCTGGACTAAATACCTAATTTTGAGAGAGCTGAACTGCTTGTTGAGTAGAATTGATGTGAATCGATTTGCACAGCCAGCTCTATCGGGCTGAAACCATCCACAGTTTTCTTTTTGTGTGTCACACCATAGGCACTGTATTGATGCAATTCTGAGCCGGCTGTCAGTCAATGCCGGAGATGTGATTATAGCTCACTATGCACAGGGTGATGCCTGAAAGCATGCCGGTTGCACCCCTATGACTGAAAGTCCGAGTCTCCCGAGAGGAGTAAAGTTCATTTCCTGCTGGTAGCGGGGCTCTCAGAATGCTATTAACCTATATCTCAACCCTATATCTACAGGTTAATACTAGTTTGTTTTACATGACAGTTTCCCTTTGAGGAAAGAGGTATAACCAATGAAAAACTAAGTACACACTCTCCTCTTTCAATTCTATGGTTTTACAGTACCTTTAAAAAGTATTCATACGCCATTAACTTTTCCATATTCTTTCACATTTCACCTACAAACTTAAATATGTTTTATTGGGATTTTATATGATATTTTGGATGATGGATTGCAAAGTGCTCAATGAGATGTTCAGAGTTTTGGTTATTTTTTTTAAGCCTAACCTTGCTTTTCTCTTCTCCATAACTTTATCCCTGACCTGTCTGGTGTGTTCTCTGTTTTTAATGATGCTGTTTGATCCCTAATGTTCTCAAACAAACCTCTGAGACCTTCACAGAACAGCTGTCATTATGCTAAGCATAAACTGGATGACTAAATGAACTAATAAACTGACATCTGGAGGTGATTGGTCACTCAGAAGTTTATTTAGGGTCATTATACTACAGAAGGCTGAATAATTTTCAGATTTATATTCATAAAATATTTAGAAAACCATGTATCATTTTCTTTATACAGTCATATGAAAAAGTTTGGGCACCTCTATTAATGTTAACCTTTTTTCTTTCTAACAATTTGGGTTTTTGCACCAGCTATTTCAGTTTCATATATCTAATAACTGATGGACTGAGTAATATTTCTGAATTGAAATAAGGTTTATTGTACTAACAGAAAATGTGCAATCCGCATTTAAACAAAATTTGACCGGTGCAAAAGTATGGGCACCCTTATTAATTTCTTGATTTGAACACTCCTAACTACTTTTTATTGACTTACTAAAGCACTAAATTGGTTTTGTAACCTCATTGTGCTTTGAACTTCATAGGCAGGTGTATCCAATCATGAGAAAAGGTTTTTAAGGTGGCCACTTGCAAGTTGTTCTCCTATTTGAATCACCTATGAAGAGTGGCATCATGGGCTCCTCAAAACAACTCTCAAATGATCTGAAAACAAAGATATTCAACATAGTTGTTCAGGGCAAAAAAGTGTCTCAGAGATTTAAACTGTCAGTTTCCACTGTGAGGAACATAGTAAGGAAATGGAAGAACACAGGTACAGTTCTTGTTAAGCCCAGAAGTGGCAGGCCAAGAAACATATCAGAAAGGCAGAGAAGAAAAATGGTGAGAACAGTCAAGGACAATCCACAGACCACCTCCAAAGACCTGCAGCTTCATCTTGCTGCAGATGGTGTCAATGTGCATCAGTCAACGATACAGTGCACTTTGCACAAGGAGAAGCTGTATGGGAGAGTGATCCAAAAGAAGCCGTTTCTGCAAGCACGCCACAAAGAGAGTCGCCTGAGGTATGCAAAAGCATATTTGGACAAGCCAGTTACATTTTGGAAGAAGGTCCTGTGGACTGATGAAACAAAGATTGAGTTGTTTGGTCATACAAAAAGGCGTTATGCATGGAGGCAAAAAAACACGGCATTCAAGAAAAGAACTTGCTACCCACAGTAAAATTTGGTGGAGGTTCCATCACGCTTTGGTCTGTGTGGCCAATGCCGGCACCAGTAATCTTGTTAAAGTTGAGGGTCGCATGGATTCAATTCAGTATCAGCAGATTCTTGACAGTAATGTGCAAGAATCAGTGATGAAGTTGAAGTTACGCAGGGGATGGATATTTCAGCAAGACAATGATCCAAAACACCACTCCAAATCTACTCATGCATTCATGCAGAGGAACAATTACAATGTTCTGGAATGGCCATCCCAGTCCCCAGACCTGAATATCATTGAACATCTGTGGGATGATTTGAAGCGTGCTGTCCATGCTCGGTGACCATCAAACTTTACTGAACTGGAATTGTTTTGTAAACAGGATTGGTCAAATATACCTTCATCCAGGATCCAGGAACTGCTTAAAAGCTACAGGAAGAGACTAGAGGCTGTTATTTTTGCAAAAGGAGGATCTACAAAATATTAATGTCACTTTTAATTTGAGGTGCCCATACTTTTGCACCGGTCAAATTTTGTTTAAATGCAGATTGCACATTTTCTGTTAGTACAATAAACCTCATTTCAATCCAGAAATATTACTCAGTCCATCAGTTATTAGATATATGAAACTGAAATAGCTGTTGCAAAAACCCAAATTGTTATAAAGAAAAAATGTTAACATTAATAGGGGTGCCCAAACTTTTTCATATGACTGTAATTCACGAATACTTGCTACTTACAGTTGAAACCAGAAGTTTACATACACAATTTAAAAAGACACATCTGCTTGTTTTTCTCACTATCTGACATGAAATCAGAATAAACCTTTCCCGGTTTAGGTCAATTAGGAACCAAATTATTTATATTTGCCAAATGCCAGAATAATGAGAGAAAATGTTTTAAGGCATTTTTATTACTTTTTGCATAGTCAAAAGTTTACATACACTATAGGGGGCTTTACACGCTGCGACATCGCTAGCGATGTTGCGAGCGATAGCACCCACCCCCGTCATTCTTGCGACATGTGGTGATTGCTGCCGTAGCGAACAATAACGCTATGGCAGCGTCACACGCACATACCTGTTCAGCGACATCGCTGTTGCTGCCGAACAATCCCTTCTTCAAGAGGGAGGTGTGTACGGCATCACAGCGACGTCACAGCGGCGTCATAAAATGGCCACCCAATTGAAGAGGAGGGGAAGAGATGAGCCCACCTCCTTCCTTCCTTCTTTTCCGGTGGACGCAGGTAGGATGATGTTTGTCGTTCCTGCGGTGTCACACACAGCGATGTGTGGTGCAGCAGGAACGACGAACAACCAGTGTCATGCACCACCAACGATATTATGAAAAGGAGTGACGTGTCAATGATCAACAATTTTTGCCGTTTATGCGATCGTTGATCATCACTCCTAGCTGTGACCTGCTGCGATGTTGCTAACGATGCCGGATGTGCGTCACAAACACCGTGACCCCGACAATATATCTTAGCGATGTCGCAGTGTGTAAAGCCCCCTTAAGAGTACTATGCCTTTACACAATATGGGGCAGCCCATATGATGATGTCATGTCTTTGGAAGCTTCTGATAGGTTTGTTGACAACATCTGAGTTAATTATAGACACACTGTGGATGTATTTTAATGCACACCTGAAACACACTGCTTCTTTGTGTAACAACATAAGAAAGTCAAAAGAAATCAACCAAGATTTCAGGAAGAGAATTGTGGATTTGCACAAATCTGGTTCATCTTTGGGTAAAATTTCCAGTTACCTGAAGGTGCCTCATTCATCTATACAAACAAAATGGGAATGTCCAGCTATCATACCACTCAAGAAGGAGACGGGTTCTGTGTATCAGAGATGTACATGCTTTAGTCAGACATGTGCATATCAACGCAAGAACAAAAGCAAAAGACTTTGTGAAGATGCTGGTGGAAGCTGGTAACATTAATTCATTATCCACAGTGAAACGAATCCTGTATCAACATGGGCTGAAAGGCCATTCTTCCAGAAAGAAGTCATTACTCCAAGAAAAACATAAAGCCAGATTAATGTGTGCAAATGCATACAGGAACAAAGACCTTAATTTCCTGTGGTCTGACGAAACTAAAATTGAACTGTTTAGCTATAATGACCATCGTTACATTTGGAGGTAAAAGTGAGAAGATTTGAAGCTTAAGAACAACATACCAACTGTGAAACATGGGGGTGGCAGCATCATGTTGTGGGGTTGTTTTGCTGCAGGAGGGACTGGTGCACTTCACAAAATAGATGGCATCATGAAGAAAGAAGAGTGTGTGGCAATACTGAAGTAACGTCTCAAGACGTCAGCCAGGAACTTAAAGCTTAGGCAGAAATGGGTCTTACAAATGGACAATGACCTGAAGCATACTGCCAATTTGGATACAAAGTGGCTTAAGGACAACAAAGTCAATGTTTTGGAGTGGCCATCACAAAACCCTGATTTCAATCCTATTCAACATTTATAGGCAAAGCTGAAAAGGCAGGTGCGAGGAAGGCAACCTACAAACATGGCTCATTTACACCAGATCTGTCAGGAGGAAAGGGCTCAAATTCCTAGCAACTATTGTGAGAAGCTTGTGGAAGGATATCCAAAATGTTTGACCCAAGTCATACAGTATAAGGGCAATGGTACCAAATACTAATAAAATATATGTAAACTTTTGACTTTGCAAAAAGTAATAAAAATGCCTTAAAACATTCTCTGTCTCAAATTATTCTGGCATTTGGCAAATGTAAATAATTTTGGTTCCTAATTGACCTAAAATGGGAAAGGTTTATTCTGATTTCATGTCAGATACTGAGAAAAGCATGCAGATGTGTCTTTTTAGATAGTGGTTGGAAACTTCTGGTTTCAGCTGTAGTGTTGGTATATCACATAAAATCCTAATAAAGTACAATTAATTTTGTGGGTGTAACATGAAGTAAATGTGGAGAAGTTCATGGGGTATGATTACTTTTTCAAGGCACTGTAGTGTTCTTGGCCTAGCTAAGATAATACAACTCCTCAGTGACTCCTCCCCAGATCTCTCACTGGTTATTTCATCCTTCCAGTTGACAAAATGACACATCTTATAGCTGCTCTTTTTTCTGTCTTTTTACTTGTTTAACTCATAGCACAAACTACACAGGTCTACAAAAAAAATATTTTTGTGATTATCGCTGGTGTCTTTGTGCTCTTCTTCACGGTGGCTCCGTGGTTAGCACTGCAGTCTTGCAGCGCTGGGGTCCTAGGTTCAAATCCCAACAAGGACAACATCTGCAAGGAGTTTGTATGTTCTCCCCATGTACTCCGGTTTCCTGCCACACTCCAAAGACATACTGATAGGGAACTTACAGTAGATTGTGCGCCCAACGGGGACAGTGTTGCCAATGTATGTAAAGCGCTGTGAAATTAATAGCGCTATATAAATGAATAAATATTATTATCTTTTTATCCTGATTTAAAAAATGTACAGTATATAGATTTTTTGTAGCACGTATAGTTTTCATGGAGCAGCATCATTATTATAAGGTATAGGAAATATACTGGCGACATTAAGAAAACAGTTATCTACGTATCAGAAAAAAATGCTTCATCTTACAAAATAGTTTTTATTGAACCAAAATAATTTCCCATGCAAAATAGAAACCAAAATATGAGAAATTTAAATTTCTTGACATTAGACTGTCGTTGATGCGATTTTTCAGGGATGTCGCAATATAACATCCAACCGTAATCAGCCATCATTGAGTCATTCCAAAAACCCCAGTAGCGGTGTTCCATTACTTTAATGTCCTGGTGAAACCGCTCACCTTGTTCATCGCTTACATCCCCAGGATTTTGTGGGAAGAAAATCTAAATGTGAATGCAAAAAGTGCATTTTCAGAGACATACGACATCCAAGACACTGGTATGCATTTAGCAGTTCCTCAACACCTTCAACATATTCTGGAGATTTATTTTTTCCTAAGAAGTTCTCAGAGATCCACTTGAAGCATTTGCAAGACCTCAATTCCTTATCATATAGAGTTCCTTCAAACACACCATCTCTCATAAGCTTTCCGATCTGAGGACCAATAAATACCCCTTCCTTTAGTTTTGCTGGTGAATTTCTGTGAAATGTACTGGGACCCTTGTGAATTTGTCTTTGGCTTTCACAAAGTTTTTAATCAATCCCAACTTTAGATGTAGTGGAGGAAGAAAGATTTTTGTTGGAGCAACTAAAGAATTATGCTGAACATTGTCTCTACCATAGATGTTTCTCTGTCCACAATCACGACAGACATACTGCTCTACTGTATTTCTACTGTCCCATAAACACAAGAAGCAACAATATTTTGTGAAACCTCCTTGCAGTCCCATTAGCAGACCAATCACTTTCAAATCTCCACAGATATTCCATTCATGATGCTTATATTGTAGAGCATTCAAAACAACTGACCGATTTTCTTAAATTTCCTTCATATGACAATAGTGAGCAATAGAGATTGATGGTTTCATATTTCCATTGTAAAGCAACACTGCTTTCAGACTTCTCTGGGACAAGTCAATAAACAATCGCCAATCTGCAACAAAATACTCTTGTTTCAGTTCTTCAAAGAGGCCAATCACATTGTTACATTGTTACAGTACACCATCGGTGCATCAAAATTGTCTTAAAGTGTTACATCTGTTTTGGTAATAACACACTTTGACATAATCATGAAGAAGATTCTTCTGTTTCAACCTAGATGCAAGAAGTTCAGCTTTATCTTTTGATAATGAAAGGTCTCTGATGAGATCATTTAATTCATGTTGAGTAAAGCATTCTGGCTGCTCCATCAGGTACATATTCATCTTGACTTGAGGTCTTCATGTCTTCGCCAGTAGCTTCAGCTCCATAGTCTTCATATTTTACTTCATTCTCATCCAATCCAGGCAACGGTGGTACAGGAACTGGCAAGGTACCATCATGTGGAACTGGCCTAATCGTAGATTCAAGTTCAGGGTAATTAATCTTATGTTTGTTCTTTGTAGAAAAGCCCTTCAGTTTGACAAAACATAAGTAGCAGTCATCACTATGATTTTTAGGTTCTCTCCAAATCATGGAAACAGCAAATGACATAGCCACTTTCCTCATATTCAACCAGTCATGAAGCCCATTTGAACAACTTGAGCATATCACGAGGGTCCCAGCATACATTGAAAATGAAGAAATAACGTAATAGCACAAAATACTTCTATCTCAAAAACATTATGTTATAGAGCAAAACTAAGCATATTTTGTGAATCAGCACATCATACTCAATAAAACAGACATATTACCTTTGCTGATGATTTTTTGTGTTGACCAATGTTATGATTATTTCTATCTGTTAGATATATTTCATGTTAAAGAGAACCTGTCAGGTGCAATATGCACCCAAAACTACAAGCAGTCCTAACTGTCCCTGTATCTAGTAGCAAACATAAAGAGATTTATAGGCCTAAGCCACATGGCATGAAAATTGGACCTAGTGGAGTGCGATAAAACATTGCATTCCACGCGGACCAATATTAACCTATGCCCCAGCACCCATGAGCGATTATTTTCTTGGCCCCAATCGGACCAAGAAAACAATCGCAGCATGCTGCGACTGTAATGCGAAACTCTTTCTCTCGCACTTATTCAAGTCTATAGGGCGAGAGAAAGATCGCACTGCACTTGCGGTATACCGGTGTACCGCGAGTGCAGTGCGAGAATGGCAATTGCCGGCTATGGAGGAGAGAGGGAGATAAATCCCTCCCTCTCCTCCTCCGAGCTGGCCCGCTTCTCCACAGCGCTGGCCCTCCCCTCCTCAGTGCCGGTCCCATCCCCCCACAGCTGAGGTCTGATCGCATAATTGGACCTCAGTCTCAGTGACACTCGCATGACACTCGGCTCCTGATGTACTGCCAGCGTGAGCCGAGTATCATGCGAGGATCGCATTAGTCCCCGTGTTGAAATAGTCTTTCTAAAGATCTTTTATGATATGCTAATGAGCTCAGGGACTAATCACAGTTCCTGTGCTCATTCCGCCCTTTTAGCATGGTAACATGCAGACAGGAGCATACTAACATGCTATTCAATGCAGCGTTATCAGCGGTGATGTGTGTTCCTTTGTTCACTGTCACCGCTGGTCAGAATGCCGGGCACTTCCGGTCATGCGTACAATCAAGCCGGGTGTACACGTCCCAATTTCAGAGAGTCTACTGTGCATGACCAGAAGTACTGGGACTTCTGATCAGCGGTGACAGTGACACAGGTATGCGTGTCACCGCTGATGATGCTGCATTTAGTATGTTAGCACGCCCCTGTGGGCTTGCTACCATGGTGAGAGGCTGGAATAAGTGCGTAACTAACGCCCTTGCTGCTAGTCCCTGTGCTCATTAGGATATCATACAGGATCTTTAGAAATACTTTTTCTAAAGATCTCTTTATCTATGCTAGTGTATACAGGGACGGTTAGGCAGGAATTAGCGATATGCACCCAAAACTGCTCATGGTTCTGGGTGTATATTACACCTGACAGGTTCCCTTTAAATCTTAATTGAGAAAGTTTAGAAAGTAAAATGAGCAATAACTAAACAATGGAAAATACATGCTATTGCCAGACGCTCTTGACTGTTGGACAACTATTATTGGCATGGTAAATTTTTTGTAACATGCAATTTTACTGTAGATTTATTGATAATCCACATATAATAAATGTAGAAGGAGAAGGCGGAATCCTGCAAAGGACCAACATCCAGGGATTATTAAAATGTAACTTTTATTCCATTATATTTTCAAAATCCACAATAATCAAGGAGCTGGCAGTTTGCTGTTAGCAGTCATAGGCAAGACTACGAGTTTTGGCTAATTAAGTCTTCATCATGGTCTGAATGGCCAAAACTCGTAGTCTTGCCTATGACTGCTAACAACAACCTGCCAGTTCCATGATTATTGTGACTTTTTAAAATATAATGGAATAAAAGTTACATTTTAATTTTCCCTGGATGTTGGTCCTTTGCAGGATTCTTCCTTCTCTTTCTACATATGTTATGCAGTGAGCTCCCACGCCATCCGAGCGGAGGTCTCCAGGTGAAAAATAGAGTCTAACTCAGAAAACTTCAGGATCGGGGAAACTGGCTTTATCTTTTTCTTTATATACAAAAAATGTAATTCTATTCAATGTAAATATAGGTTTCACTTCTCACACAGGAGACGTAATTTCATGTGACATTGGAGCTCCGCAATTGAGGAATGCCATCAGGAATTATGTACACTTTATATGTCCCAGGTATAGTTACATTTTCAAGTTTGACTTGCGGGTCACTTTAAAGTGAATCTGTCTAACAAATTTTACTATGTAATAAGAGAACAGTATGATGTTGGGGTTAAAACACTGAATTCAGAGATGTGTCACTTATCAGGCTGTGTGCTGTTGCTTCCACACAATGAAAGTTTTATTAGCAGGAGAGTATCACTGCCAGGACTGCAGGGCTTGTGAGCAGCTGTCTGACCACACCTTCTCCTTTGATAAGCAGCTCACTGTCAATATACAATGTATGCAGAAAACTTTTGTGGGTTAGCTTTCTGAACTCCTCTACATGCTATGAACTTTGAGTGTGTTACAACTGCGGCACCCAGTAAACTAAGCGATACATTATTGGAATCATTGTCTCTTTTCCTACATTATGCTGCTCTCAGATGAGGTAGCAAAAACCTGGTGACAGATTCCTTTTAATTGTGAACAATTAATTACTCTATACGTTTAAAACAGCATTCCTATTCCTATAATCAAAAGTGTATTACTTAGCTTTCGCTGTCAGATCCATAGACAATAAATGAAGCAGAGATCGAGCATGTGCACCTCTGCTTTATTCAAGTAAGGGCTCTTGGGATCCAGAACACCATTCTTAAAGGGAACCTGTGACCAGAATTGGTGACTATAAGCTGCAGTCACCACCAGTGAGCTCTTATATACAGCATTCTAACATACCTGTATATAAGAGCCCAGGCCGCTTTGTAGAACGTGAAAATGACTTTATAATATTCACCAAATGGCCGGTGCGGTGCAGACTGGTCGGATGGGCGTCTCCGTCCGGCGCCTTCTATTTTGGCCATCTTTGTCCTCCTTCTTCTGAAGCTAGTGTGAATGATGTGTTCTTCGACATCTACACTAGCCGGCATTGAGGTTCTGCGCAGGTGCACTTTGAACTGCCCTGAGCAGGGCAGATCAAAGTATTGTAGTGCACCTGTGCGGCACCTCCATGCCGGCTAGTGTGGATGATGTAGGACACGTCATCCACACTAGCTTCAGAAGAAGGAGGACAAAGATGGCCAAATGAGGAGGGGCCAGAAACGGAGAACAGAGACACCCATCCGACCAGTCTGCACCGCACCGACCATTAGGTGAGTATTATAAAGTCATTTTTACGTTCTACACAGCAGTCTGGGCTCTTATATACAGCATGTTAGAATGCAGGATATAAGAGCTCACTGGTGGTGGCTTCAGCTTATAGTCACCACATCTGGTGACAGGTTCCATTTAAGATTATGTGGTCCCAGCAACTGGACTCCAAGAGATCAGTGAATGATCACCTATCACTTGACTATGATGATATAACATTGAACTCTGGGAATAAGTATTTAACTACTATGGAACATTTGGTTATAACCATTTACTATTGTGACATCACCGGCACCTGATTTTTTTTTGTTTTTCTTGTACAATACTGCTCAAAATTGTGCACAATATTTTATATGTGGTCTCACTAGTGATTTATGTACTATGTTTTCATCATGGGCATTTATAACTCTTTTGCTGACTTCCATAACTTTATTTATTTGCCTTGGCCTGACACTAAAGACCGGTTTACATGCAACGACATCGCTAACGAGATGTCGTTGGGGTCACGGAATTCGTGACGCACATCCGGCCTCGTTAGCGACGTCGTTGCGTGTGACACGTACGAGCGACCATTAACGATCAAAAATACTCACCACATTGTTGATCATTGACACGTCGTTCATTTCCATAATATCTTTGCTCGTTCCAGACGCAGGTTGTTCCTGAGGCAACACACATCGCTATGTGTGATACCCCAAGAACGACGAACAACAACATACCTGCGTCCACCGGCAACGAGATGGGAATGACGATCCAGCGCCTCCTCTCCACCCCTCCGCTGCTATTGGTGGCCTGCTGTGTGACGTCGCTGTGATGCCGAACGAACCGCCCCCTTAAAGAAGAGGTTGTTCGGCGGTCACAGTGATGTCGTTTGTAAGGTAAGTAGTGTGACGCGTCCTAGCGATATTGTGCGCCATGCGCAGCGATTTTGCCTGTGACGCACAAACGACGGGGGCGGGTGCTTTCGATGTCGGTACGTGTAAACCAGCCTTTATTCTCAGGTTAGTGACAAAATCCATTATTAACATGAAGTCCAAAAAGGTTCCATGATCCCCACTTTATCTTACATGGTATAAGTTAGGAAATACTTTCGTCTACATCACTATCGATATATCTATTTTTTGGGAATACATTTATTAGCTTTATAGTATAGATATTATGTTATTTTAAGCAACAATAAATTGTTTCTATTTGTTTTTTTCTTTCTAAAATTATATAAATGGTGGATTGTCGATAAAAACTTGGAGCATATATATATATATACCTCGTGTGCCAAGTCACCTCAACCTCACACACCCAGTGACTCCCTCTTTCAGCCCTGAAGAAATAGCTTTTTATCTGTATTTTTTTATTTCTTGCAACAGCCATCTCAGCACAGATAGTGCATTTGGGCAGATTCATTTCTCAGTCTGGAAAACTTGACACTAAGGGGATTATTCAGTCTTAGACTTTCTCAAGTCCCTGGTAATAGCCAGCAGGGGAGTGAAGGAAGCGATAAGACCAACAGGATGGCAGAGGGAGGGTCGGAAGAGAGCAAAGGGGGGTATGAAAAATAGGAGACTAAGGGAATAGCAAACAACTGAGTAAAATGCTTGCATAAACACCATAAATAAGATTTAGCTATTTTGCTTTTTCTTACCATCAGCACTAAAGAGAATAAAGAGGGGCTGGGAGAAGCTTTGCAGTCTTTTTTTAAGATGTTTCTGCTGAGGTACAGTGGAATACGACATTCAAGCTGCAAGCTTATCATTTTTGTGAATATTCTTTATCCTTGCTGAAAATATCTCATCTTCCTTGAACGATTAATTATATAGGGACCTCTAAGAGCTTGGCCATAAAGCATCTCTCTGTACTTGGATTACGTAGGTGCTAATTATAAAGAAATGTCATGGTCCTAACTCAATGGGTAAAGCACTTTACCATAGTATAAAAATAATAGTAAGTTGTCCTGTCCTTCAGACATGTGACATGCATTAACAAGACACAAAACCTATCAATGTCCTACAACAGAGGTCCACAACCTGTGGTTCAGAAGCCACATGTGGCTCGCGAATGTCTGCTAGCTTAGTTCAGTACTATCAGGTCAAGCGAACAGCTGTGAAGATCCGATTCCAGATGGGGACTTTTGGAAGTAGCCCGGCAGACAGGCAGATCTACATGCATACGGTATATACTGGGTGGGGGTAATAGAGTAATATTTTATTCTGGAGAAATGATAATGATGACAGTTATGCTATGGTCAGACATTCTCTTAGGCAAGAGAATCGGGCTAACTATGCTAATGACACTGGGATGAAAATCTGATGAGAGTTTAATCTGAGTGTCTGCATAGTGTGAGAGAATCAGAGCGCACTATCAGTAGAAGGAGAACAAAAGTTCTCTATCTTCTCCATTCGCTGAATTCATGCAAAACAAACTGCACTTGGATGTCATCCTACTGCAGTCCAATGATTTCCACGAAAGCATAGAGCATGCCATCCGAACTACACTGACAATCACAGCATGCCATCCGATCTACACTATTTCTCATGCTGAACTGGCATGAGAAAAATACACTAATCAGCACTGTTCATAGACTAACATTGGTTGCAGTGCTATCTGATAAAACATCACAGATAGCCCTCGCCCGAGTTATACTGGCCTTAAAAGGAACCTGTCACTAGAATTTTCTATATGAAACTAAAAGAATCCCCTTCTGCAGCTCCTGGGCTGCATTCTAGAAAAGTTCATCTTGCTACTGGCCCCCCTTTCAGACCTAAACAAACACTTTATAAAATCTTACCTTTTGGTATGCTAATGAGCTTTGCTGGCCACATGGGCGGGCTGTATTGCGTCCGTTATTCCCCTTCCTGCCGCTGTTCGCCATCCCCCAGTGTTGATTGACATAGATGAGGTCGCTGCCCTCATGTTACTCAGTGCTCCTGAAGTCTCGCGCATACCCAGTGGCACTATCGCTGGACTGAGCACTGTTCAAATCGCGAGCGCCGATGATCTTATTGCGCAGGCGCGAGATTATGGGCGGGTACTTGGATGACGCTGGGGATGACAATGTCATCACCAGCGTCATCCAAGTAGCAGTCCATAATCTCGCGCATGCGCAGTGGCACTATCCCTGGACACTTCAAATCACGAGCACCGGTGATGTTATTGCGCAGGCGCGGGATTATGGGTGGCTACTTGGATGACGCTGGTGATGACATTGTCATCACCAGCGTCATTCAAGTAACCGCCCATAATCTCACGCCTGCGCAATAAGATCATCGGCGTTCGCGATTTGAACAGTGCTCAGTCCCGCGATAGTGCCACTGGGCATGCGCGAGACTTCAGGAGCATTGAGTAACATGAGGGCAGAGGCCTCATCTATGTCAATCAACACTGGGGGATGGCGAACAGCGGCAGGAGGGGGAATAACCGACGCAATACAGCCCTCCCCCGAGGCCAGCAAAGCTCATTAGCATACCAAAAGGTAAGATTTTATAGGAAAGGGGGCCAGTAGCAAGATGAACCTTTCTAGAATGCAGCCCAGGAGCTGCAGAACGGGATTCTTTTAGTTTCATAGCGAAAATTCAGGTGACAGGTTCCCTTTAATGGGTTGCTGCAATCTAGATGTGATGTTATTCTTGCATCAAGCAGTCGCTCCACAATGAGTGATGACATGGTAGGAACCCCTAGATATAAGAATACTGGCTATAACAAAGAACAACACATGGTCTCAGTGTGATTTTTGTACAGACATCCTTTGACTGTCATTATACTAACAATAATGGGCACTAGGTGTCACTACTGTGAGAAGGGGGCCAGGATGTCACTACTCAGGGGGCTATTAATATTACTCTTGAACATCTATTAGAGCTAAATGTGGCTTTTAAACATAAGAAAGGTTGGGGGCCATTGTTCTAGAAAATAAAAGTACTTGTCCATTTTGATTAGCCCCTTTACTTTAAAAGGTAACCATCATTTTAATGTATTTAATAAATCAATAGTGCACATGAAAATAAGCAACTTTGTAATATTTCTTATCATACAAATTTGCTTCTTTCTCTGCCAGAATTGATCAGTCATTATCACAATTCTCAATTCTGAGGTAAAATTTGTATTCACTGAAGACTTTCCCATTACTGAGATGGAAGATGGCAGTTGGTGCTGATGAGATTTTGTGATGATGGGAGGAGCTAGAAGCAGAAGGAGGAGCTAGAGGCAGAGGGAGCAGCTAGGGACAGAGGTCCACCCTTCCTCCCTCTTCTATCTTCATAGAATCTGGTCAGTAAAAACTGTCATTTCCTATCTCAGTAATGGGAAAGTCTTCACTGAACACAGATTGTTCTTCAGAATTGAGAATTTTGATAATGACTGATCACTTCTGGCAGAGAAAGGAGCAAATTTTTCTGATATAATATATTACAAAGTTGCTTATTTCATGTGTACTGTTGATTTCTTAAATAGACATTACAATGTGCAATACAGGGTAATATTGTGGTACCGTGTCAGCCAGAAAAATCAATTGAAATACTATGTCCCAAGAATGACAAAAGTATATTAGGAGTGATGCCTTTATAGGCTAACCAGAAAAATTATATTAGCAAGCTTTCAGAGCACAAAGGCTCCTTCTTCAGGCAGATTACAAATGAATTACTGAGACCAAATCACAACATTTAAATGAATGTTACAACAGGACATGGGAAAGATGATGCCCCCTAAAGATAAGCCAAGGAAATCAAATTAATTTTTTTCTTAGAAATGCAGATGAGTTGGAAGTGGTCTGTTCAGATCACTTCTGAGGTTCTTCTGCTGGAGGTGTGAAGTGTGTCCATGTAGTGAGTCATAAAACCAGGTGTTAAATTGAGTCCTTTTGTTAAAGATCCAAACATCCTTATCAGTTTAAATTCCCAAATTTTTCTCTCTTTGTCATCTTTAAAATGACCTTTCAATATTAGTACTTTTAAATCTGTCATATTGTGTCCCTGTCTAGAGAAATGTTTTCCCACAGGCGTGTCCAGTTCATTTTTTATTGTGTGCCTGTGTAGATTCATCCTTGTTTGTAGTTTTTGTTTAGTTTCCCCAATATATGTTCCCCCAGGGCACCTTGTGCACTGTATCATGTAAACCGCATTGGAGGATGTACATGAAAAGAGGTCCATGATCTTGTAGTTCTGATTTGTGTTGGCTATGTGGACCGTATTTGTTGGTAAAATGTGGGTACAGGTCTTGCATTTCTTGCCATTACAGGGGAATGTGCCCGTGTCTGATGGTGATGAGAGGACACTTCTAACAGGAGATTCCTTAAGTTAGGGGGCTATTTGTAGGAGAGAAGTGGTAATTCTGGAAATATTACTTTCAGTCTGTGGTCTCTGTGGAATATGGGTTGAAGATCAGCACCAATTTTCCTTAGGAGGCTCATGTGGGGATTACATGTGACCACAAGCGGTACCCTATTGTTATCCTCCCTCTGTTTGTAATCCAGGAGGCTGCTTTTTGAGATCCTTGTAGCTCTGTGGATCTGTTCATCTATTACCAGTGGATAGTATCCTTATTGTAGGAATGTAATTCTCAGGGATAGCAGATGTAGTTTTCTTTCCTCACTGTCTGAGCAGATCCAGATGTACCTCAGAGCCTGACTGTAGATGATGGATTTTTTTGTGTGTCTTGGAGAAAAGCTGTTCCATCTCAGATATGCCTGACGTCCTGTAGGTTTATGATAAACTGACGTTTGTATGGTATTGCCTTTAATGTATATGGTTGTATCCAAAAAATGTATTTGGGACTTTGAGAAGTTGAGGGTGAGTTTGATTGTTGGGTGAAATTTGTTAAAGTTGTTGTGGAAGGTGATCAGATCATCTTTTGAGCCTGTCCAGATTATTATCAGATCATCAATGTAGCGGAAGTATGCTAGAGGTTTCATAGCACAAGATTCCAAGAATTCCTCCTCTAGTTTAGCCATAAACAGGTTAGCATATCATGGTGACATTTTTCTTCCCATAGCGCTGTCCATACACTGTTGATATATATTATTTCCAAAGGACAAATAGTTGTGGTGGAGCACAAACCTGATGAATTGCAGAGCTGGTTCTGTGGCCAGATTGTTTTTTTGTCTGGATTACCTTCTTTATGTATTTTGGGTAACATGTAGAAGGTACCTTTTTGGGGATTGTCTGGTATTAGATCCAGTAGAGAGGATGACATAGAGCCAAACTCATTGACGATATCTGTTAGTTCCTTTGTGTATTTTTTGGTGGGATCTTCCTGCAGCGGAGTGTAGTATTTTTTATCCGAGAGTTGTCTGTGTGCTTCCTTGATGTAGTCTGTCATATTCATAATTACTACAGCTCCTCCTTTGTCTGCTGGTTTAATAATGATATTTTTGTTATATTTTAATGATTTTATGGCTTTTCTTTCCTCCTTGTTAATATTGTGTGGTACTTTGTGGTGTTTGTCCAAAATGTCAGATTTGACTTTTTTACGGAAACAATCTATGTAGTGGTCCAGAGTTTGGTTTTGCACAGGTTGTGGGGTCCAGTTTGTCCTCTTCTTCTTTTTTGATGTGTCTTTCACATTGACTTGTGATGTAATATCTGTGTGGTCATGGAAGAATTATTTTAGCCGTAATTTGCGAAAGAATTCTTCAACATCACTACAAAAACGAGCCGTGTCAAGTTGCTTAGTGGATCACAAGATGTATGAGAAAAACGGGTTTGATGCTGCGCTAAAAACCACAACTCCAGGGGATTTGATGAAATCCTTTTCTTTATTTGCACGGGTCAACGCGTTTCGAAGGCACAGCCGCCTTCTTCATCAGGACAATACAAAGCAAAAAAGAACAGCATAACACATGTTGCTGCACACAGTGAGCTATATAGTAATGAACAAGCAACAGGAATGACGTCAGAAGACCAGTGACTAATCGCCACGTGGAGTTCTCAGAGTAGAGAAAAAAAAAAAAAAAAGGCGGGTGTAACTGTGAGATGAGAAAAAAGGAAAAAAAAAAAAAGGGAAAAAAAAGGGAGGGTGTAACCAGTATTGGTCTCAAAGGTGCTGGAAAAATACATTGATAACATTAAATTAATGAAAATAAATTGTGAAAAATATATATATGCACATGTATGTATATCTGCAAAAAAATACACATGCATAAAAAGCTGCAAAGATATGAATTTATATAAATAAAAATGAATTAATAAGAAATATATGAAAAGTGTACAGTGAACACATGAAGGTATCTGATATATCCATATTCTTCTTCAAAAAGGAGTGATAACTGTTAGATAAAAATATTGTTTAAGGGGTTTAATTTATTAGATTCATTAAAGCGACCGATAAAGTATATTTGGTGCAGGACTATTGTGGTTGAACAAGTGTGGAGAACCCTTATCTAGATCGAGGTGAAGAAAGTTCAAACAAGACCGTGGGAAAAAAAGATACTGAGCATGCGTGAGCTAACCCAGCTCATTATCACAGGGACCCGCTCGCAAGGGTAATGTGCGGACAGAGCGTGGGAAAAAGGAAAAAACACATGTGTAAAAGGAAAAAATAAACGCAGCAAAGGGAAGGATTAAGAAATATGCCTGCGAAGGCTAAAGATAGGGAAAAAGGGGGGGGGGAGAGGGGGGGAGGGGCGCCACCATTTGCCTAGCACACATAGGTCCATCACCTTGTTGGCCTGTGCTGATCCCTGCCACTGCAGGTTGATCTCTCCCAATTTTTTCCTCCGTCTCCCCTGAGGAACTCTCATTACTGAGAGGGAAACGCGTCGGGAGGAATTGTTTGTTGTTTTTTGGTTGTAGGGCAGACATTCTACTTGGGTGCTGCCCTTGTCAGGGCGGAAGTTCATTCACGGGGCACAACAGGGTTTGTAATATACCTGTCCACCTGATCCTTCCGGCCTGTGACCTTTCACCTTGGGACCGATGTGCAGTCCAGCTCATGGATGAAGCTTGGGTGAGATCAAGCCTATGCGCTGCCATGTGGCACTTTGCTGTTGTTTGCACAATTTATGCACAAGCACCTTATTATTGTTATTATTGATTTTATCTATGTACTAATAAAAGTTAAGTTTTAGTCCCTGCTGTAATTCCTGTTACTTTTTGGACTATAGGGCATCACTTTTTCTGCTTAGCAGATTTGCTGTTGTATCTGTTCATTACCACTCAAGCTGTGACCTGCAGGCATATCGCAGAATGATTAAGAACATTTTTTTTGTTTGAAACGCGTAGACTGGACGGTGTCTATGTTTTAACTTTTGGAACAATAAAGCAAAGGTTTTAATATACTATCTGCGGATGCTGGTCTTCTTCTAATCTGGATTGCTTCTGTTCAGGGAACCAACCTGATATTTTTCCGTGCACTGCACCTTCTGAGATATCCTATCTACTATGGTGAGTTGAACTGGTCTCTTGTTTCTACAGTGCCTTGAAAACCTATTTGACCCCCATGAATTTTTCAACTTTTTCCCACATTTCAGGCTTCAAACGTAAAGATACAAATTTTAATGTTATAGTGAAGAATCAACAACAAGTGGGACACAATTGTGAAGTTGAACGAAATTTATTGCTTATTTTAAACTTTTTTAAAAAATAAATAACTGAAAATTGGGGCGTGCAATATTATTCGTCCCCTTTACTTTAAGTGCAGCAAATTCACGCCAGAAGTTTATTGAGAATCTCTAAATGATCCAATGTTGTCCTAAATGACTGATGATGATAAATATAAGCCACCTCTGTGTAATGAAGTCTCCATATAAATGCACCTGCTCTGTGATAGTCTCAGTGTTCTGTTTAAAGCGCAGATAGTATCATTAAGACCAAGGAACACAACAGGCAGGTCCATGATACTGTTGTGGAGAAGTTTAAAACCAGATTTGGTTACAAAAAGATTTCCAAAACTTTAAACATCCCAAGGAGCACTGTGCAAGCGATCATATTGAAATAGAAGGAGTATCATACCACTGCAAATCTACCAAGACCCAGCCGTCCATCCAAATGTTCATCTCAAACAAGGAGAAGACTGATCAGAGATTTTTCTTTGTCTTTTTGTTTTTCCTAGCGATATGTGACCATGGTCCTGGAAAGGACTGAAACGTTTCAATTGTCGCTATTTATGTCCTGCCTTCTGAATTTTTTTGTCTTAAATAAGCAATAAAAAATTAGCATCCACTTAATAAACTAGTCTGTTTGGTTCCTAACTAAGAGAGTGCAGTATATTATTATATATTGGTTCCAGGGATTATCTTCCCGATACTTGCACCTCTATTGTCAACCCATTATAAGTGTGTGCACACTATCCCCTTTAAATTATATACAGTACTATACAGTACTTCTGTCAGGTTCACTTACTAAGTATTTACTGACTCTTCTAGAATGAACCTTTCTTTCTTTTCAGTTGAGCCCTCCAAGGGTGGGCTACAACAGACACTTAACTATTTCTGTCCCTTACTTCTGTTTCTGGACAGGCTTAACCTTTCATCCACATTCCTATATAAACATTCTAATACCTTACCAAAACTGCTACATCTATGCAAATTATTCTTCACATTACTATATCACAACGTACATTATCAAAAAATTATCACACCTTACATTATACATTTCTATATTAAATTACACCTTATATATTATTCTACTATCTTATCACATCATACACTACATTTTTACCTATAACATTACTAGATATGTATAAATTACATAAGCAACCATCACAATACAATTTACATGACATATTATTTACAAATGATGCAAGACATTAATCCTTTTACACTGTAAGACAATACATTGATGAGATTGGGGTCTTCAAGGGTAGGAACATGAGCACCATTGTCCATCACTCTTGAATTCTTCCTCTCTTTAACCATAGTCGTCCTCGACCATATCATGACCTGGAAGACACAAACCATATCACACAAAACATAAATAACATCAGTCGCTGCTGCAGAAGCGGGATGGTGTCCTCCTCTCTTTGGGTTGACAAGACCTCAGTCCCACTGGGTTGAGACCTTGGAACATAGAGTTCAAGTCCTTTAACTGGAAAAAGGGCCCTTGGCCAACATAGCCAACAACCCTTGCAGTCCGAGGGCACAGTCTAAAAGGAAACACGTCCAGGATGGGGCAGAGCAGAGAACATCAGGAGGGATTTGGGGCAAAGTCCATGGAAGCATTGGGGAACAGTCCATGGGAACATTGGGCACAGTTAATGGGGCAATGGAACACAGTCTTGGCTGAGAAAAGTCCAGGGAGAAGGGTGCAGGATACTCTTGCAGCTCAGAACTCCTCAATCCAGCAGGGGAAGATTCAACATGCACAACAGAAACAAAGAGAGAGGCACTCAAACTTCTTTGGCAGCCAACAACAACAGAGTTCCGGATTTGCAATCCCTTGGGGACTTCAGCAATTATCCCCATCAAGGTTATCCAAGTCCTCTCTACTTCACTCCCCTTTTTGATAGATATTTCCTCTAGATAAATTCTGCAACCCATTCCACCCGAGTGATGAGAGGTGCCAACTCGGGAGTTGGTGTTTTCTTGAGGGTCAGGGATGCTGATGAGCTTGGAGTTTCAACTGGAGCTCAGCTCTTTCACAGGTCAGGAAGAGGCTGGGGTGTAGTCTTCTGCTTCTAACTGTGATGCGGACTTGGGGGATTGGGGTACCCTCTCCATAAAGCTACCCAATTTTACCTCCTCTCACATCAGAGCCCTTAGACTCTGCCATCTGCTTCATAATGCTCTTCTTCTGGCTAACACACTATACTGCAGCTTTGTCATCACTGGTTCTTTCTTCTTACAAAATGTCGCCATCCTGCTCACTCCTCAGCGGCCAGCTGTATGACTCCGCCTCAGACAGGGTGGGGTTTCTTCTGCCTCACCATCACATTTGCTCTAGGTCTCCACCCACTCTGTGCTGTGACACAGGGGTGGGTGGGCTTTCTCCATCCCCTTTGTCCGATAAGGCTGGATACAGGTCGTAATTGGCTGGCATCTCCAGGCGTTACACTTCTGTTGATGGACATACAGCGACAAGTAAAAGGGTAACAATGTTTTGAACTTTTGACTTTCAGGCTTCATACCTCACCATCAGCTACAGCTTTGAGTTTGAGATTATCTTCATTTAATAGACAATCATCCTAGCTATCGTATACATACATTTTACTTGCAACTATTTAGCATATGATTAGTAATGCAGATTCTTGCCATGTTACTGCATTGTTACTGTTTTACTTGTGGTGTTTGAAAAAAAAATATCTTCCTGTATACAAGCTGTTCTCACATTCTCTAATAAATCAGCTTTTTTTTAGGTTGATTCCAAGTAAAAGGTTACTGCTTCGAATCGAGGAGCAGCCATGAAGAAGATTTCCCAATAAAAGAGAAATAGCGTCAATCAGTTCGTCGATAGTGGTGTCTCGACCAAGAAAACTGCCAAACTGCATCAGGTGAGTGCGATGACAGAGTACTAAATGAAGTCCATCCATACATTCAAAAGCCAGGTGGATGTTCAGGAAAAATATCAGAGTCAACAAGTCAGCTCATCACATGGTCTACCAATTCTGGCACGAGAAACACAGCAGTGTAGATGGGTCACATGTTTCATAATAGTGAGGTCACAGACATCCATGCAAGCAAATGCATGATGCACATAACACAAGTCTGAAACGGAGGCTCGAAAACAGGTGAAGAAGCCTCAACTTCAATATCATCATAAAAAGCATCGGCTCCAGTTTGCAAAGAAGTACAGAAAGTGGATAGTAGAAGATTGGAAAGGGGTGATATGGAGGGAACAGACGAAAGTCAATAGACTAGGCTATGATGGGTGCAAATGGTTTTGTCTGGAAGAAATAAAGGAAAAAGGGGATAACAGATTGAGACATTGAAGTCACTGTTAAGTTCAGTGGAGGAAATCTGAAGATATGTTGTTGTTTGACAGTCAAAGGTGTTGAATACTTGACCAGCATTAATGGCTGCCTCAATACTGAGCTACAGTTAGGTCCAGAAATATTTGGACAGTGACACAATTTTCGCGAGTTGGGCTCTGCATGCCACCACATTGGATTTGAAATGAAACCTCTACAACAGAATTCAAGTGCAGATTGTAACGTTTAATTTGAAGGTTTGAACAAAAATATCTGATAGAAATTGTAGGAATTGTACACATTTCTTTACAAACACTCCACATTTTAGGAGGTCAAAAGTAATTGGACAAATAAACCAAACCCAAACAAAATAATTTTATTTTCAATATTTTGTTGCGAATCCTTTGGAGGCAATCACTGCCTTAAGTCTGGAACCCATGGACATCACCAAACGCTGGGTTTCCTCCTTCTTAATGCTTTGCCAGGCCTTTACAGCCGCAGCCTTCAGGTCTTGCTTGTTCGTGGGTCTTTCCGTCTTAAGTCTGGATTTGAGCAAGTGAAATGCATGCTCAATTGGGTTAAGATCTGGTGATTGACTTGGCCATTGCAGAATGTTCCACTTTTTTGCACTCATGAACTCCTGGGTAGCTTTGGCTGTATGCTTGGGGTCATTGTCCATCTGTACTATGAAGCGCCGTCCGATCAACTTTGCGGCATTTGGCTGAATCTGGGCTGAAAGTATATCCCGGTACACTTCAGAATTCATCCGGCTACTCTTGTCTGCTGTTATGTCATCAATAAACACAAGTGACCCAGTGCCATTGAAAGCCATGCATGCCCATGCCATCACGTTGCCTCCACCATGTTTTACAGAGGATGTGGTGTGCCTTGGATCATGTGCCATTCCCTTTCTTCTCCAAACTTTTTTCTTCCCATCATTCTGGTACAGGTTGATCTTTGTCTCATCTGTCCATAGAATACTTTTCCAGAACTGAGCTGGCTTCATGAGGTGTTTTTCAGCAAATTTAACTCTGGCCTGTCTATTTTTGGAATTGATGAATGGTTTGCATCTAGATGTGAACCCTTTGTATTTACTTTCATGAAGTCTTCTCTTTACTGTTGACTTAGAGACAGATACACCTACTTCACTGAGAGTGTTCTGGACTTCAGTTGATGTTGTGAACGGGTTCTTCTTCACCAAAGAAAGTATGCGGCGATCATCCACCACTGTTGTCATCCGTGGACGCCCAGGCCTTTTTGAGTTCCCAAGCTCACCAGTCAATTCCTTTTTCCTCAGAATGTACCCGACTGTTGATTTTGCTACTCCAAGCATGTCTGCTATCTCTCTGATGGATTTTTTCTTTTTTTTCAGCCTCAGGATGTTCTGCTTCACCTCAATTGAGAGTTCCTTAGACCGCATGTTGTCTGGTCACAGCAACAGCTTCCAAATGCAAAACCACACACCTGTAATCAACCGCAGACCTTTTAACTACTTCATTGATTACAGGTTAACGAGGGAGACGCCTTCAGAGTTAATTGCAGCCCTTAGAGTCCCTTGTACAATTACTTTTGGTCCCTTTAAAAAGAGGAGGCTATGCATTACAGAGCTATGATTCCTAAACCCTTTCTCCGATTTGGATGTGAAAACTCTCATATTGCAGCTGGGAGTGTGCACTTTCAGCCCATATTATATATATATAATTGTATTTCTGAACATGTTTTTGTAAACAGCTAAAATAACAAAACTTGTGTCACTGTCCAAATATTTCTGGACCTAACTGTATATGTGAGTATCCTACAAGACGAGTTACATCTTACACTCAAGTACTATGGGTATAATAAGGATGACATAATGTTCCAGCAGGACAATAACTGGAAGCATACATCGAGATTGTTCGCAGAGCTCAACCCAATCGAACTGTTGTGGGTAGAGTTGAAGGAAAACCTGTATACATACCCAAGTGAGTCGATTAGTATGCATGAACATTGGGACCGTGTAGAAGAAACCTGGGATCAGATTTTGGTTAAGACTTGCTTGAATCTGATCAAGAACATGCCCAGAAGGATTCAGGCAGTGTTGAAAGCCAAAAGGAGATTTATAAAATACTAACAAAATAATAAAAATTTAAATTTAAATTTTTAGAAGCAAAACAATTACAATACAGTGACATGACAATAATCTGCATAACTATTCATATCCTAAATAGTTGCAAGTCAAATTTATATGTGAGATAGTCAAGATGATTGTCTATAAAATAAAGGTCATCACACGCTCAAAATTGAAGTGATTGGTGAGACATGGAACATGAAAGTGAAAAGTTCAAAACATTGTTGCCCTTTTGCTTGTCATTGTAACTTCTTGAGGGTTGGTTAGATTTTCACGCCTCTCCACTCTGGTGCTGCCCACGACAAGCAGAATCTTCTTTTAGAGCTGCGCCACTGTCTGTTATTTTAGGGCCTATGCTCATTGCCATCTTCGACCTCACCGTGCCTTCCCCACAACACTTGGATATTATGTTTGCAAGGCTTTATCCTGCCAACTTTGGCAAGTGCAGAGTGGCGGAGATGGTAGTCAATGGCAAAGGATTGCCTCCAGATGCCTCGGCAAGCTACATGAAATAGCTGGTCTTGACTGGGTGTGTGGACTTTGACCATGTGGATGTCAAATGTAGGTTTTACACACTTTGCAGACTGACATGGAGGTGGTGAGATCTGTTCAGACTAATGATTCTGACACTCTATTCAATAACTTCTTTGGTGTCTGTGATCAACACAAGCAGACTCGGGCGTCGACCTGCAGAGTGGTAGCTTATAGGCAGGCTAGCAAGAGGTAATGTCTGCTGGTTTGCTTGTTAGTCTCCTTTGATCACATGTTATGGGGGAACCAATTACATATGCTCCCCTACTATATACAGTATTTGCTGGCTAGATCCTTCCTTGTATGCCAGCCATACTTTATCTTAGCTTGCCTGGTGAGGGTGTTGTGATCCAGATGATCTGGTGATTGTGATACTTGTTACTGAGTATAGTTGTGGAGCTAACCTTTGTTGCCTTTTTTTGCTTTTCTCCTGAGACTCTCATTGTCTAGTCCTGTGTGTGTGCAGTGTACCAGAGTCTTGGTTTTCCCTTGTCTGTATTTATCTGTGTTTCCTCTGCCCCTGCCTTCCCTGGTGGGAGGGGGGAATCAGATTACATCTGGTCATGAGCATAGCCAGACACGAAACTTAGGCATCTCCACCATCAGAAGTAAGCCTGAGGTTTGTGATAGCCTAGGGTACCCTAGCATGAGGGAAAGCATAGGAGTCCCTATACCTCATTATCCTCAGTCACATCATGACAGTAGGCTGGGAACCCATGTAGGCTGCATGCTGCCACTGATGTTAGCTGGCCAGGACCGGATGATGACTCACACGCACAAGAAGAGCTATTGTTCACTTTAAACCACAACTCTTTACTGGACAATTAATTGTCATTAACAACTACATACTCCAGATAGAGGGCAAATATCTTCCAGTATGTTATATTTTCACTTTGCATTAACAGACACAGTTCAACTTACCTCTGTGTTATGTATGATCTAACTTCATCGTTGAGTCCCAGTGCAACCCAGTTCAGCATTACAGTGCACACCATGACAGTCACCTTCACGTCCTGCAGTCCACATCCAGTCTCTTCAGGGGTCCCATAGTGACCGAAGTAAAGCCTTCTACCTCCGGATGTCTAGGGGACAACGCTCGGTTGGTGGACTACACCAAACACCAGTAAAGGTTAACCAGGTACCTTGATGGATAAAAGGCCTGACCACTAGAGTCCTACACCAGTAGAAATCACATGGTACCTTGATGGTTAAGAGGCCTGGAGGCTACAGTTCCAACCTTCAGTTTCTATATCCTAGAGAAACTCCATCCAAGGATTGGTCTCTAGTTACAACATTGTTCACAATCTAATAAACAAGAGCACGAGGAGTTATGGTGCAAAAATAGAAGATTTATTTTAATCTCAATAGATAACAGGAAAAGAGTAAAGGACATACTAAGCACAAGAATGGGGAATTAAATAACCAGGTCCCGTGGACCACTAATATCAGTATTAATAAATAAATGCATTAATACAGTGGGACTCAAATTCATAGTCGACCTAACGGGGTCACAGAGCATATTGTGAGCTAGGCAGGACACAAAGGGTATTCTATGTCTGTTATATACTTATATGAAAGGCTGTATATAGTATAATGTAGTATAGTGTAAAATACACAAGCCTATATCAAAAAAGAGTACAAGTTTAAATAGATTGCCTGTCTGCTCACAGCTGTGGTGCAGGGGAGCCAGATCAGAGAATTATCTCCATCCAGGTCCCATGGACCCCAGCCATGCTAAGATTTAAAAGTATAGGTAATTGCTAAAAAGAGCCCACATGAGGTAGCACGTATAATTCATTATAGGTAAGGCAGTGTATTTACAAACAATCCACTTATAAGGGAGCCCCTGAGACAAATAAGAGTCAACAAAGTATAATGTATATTAAAGAGTCTCAGCGGTAACCCATATATAGAGTGGGTCATGAGCAAAGATGGAGCGCTTACCAAATAAGTGAAGTGGTGCAGGGGGACCCAGCCAGAGGGGATCTCCGACGGCCGTTTCGCGGTATACTACCGCTTCTTCCGGGAGGAGTAAGTGCGGTGTGGATGAACCGCGCCACCCTTTTGAATGTTCGCCACCCCGGTCACATGATCTAAATCACGTGACCGGATGTCAGGGAATCCAGGGACGCCCGCGCAGCCGCATAACGGAGCCCCGCGCTGCACACTGAGTGCGCAAGCGCGCGACGCGTCAGAGGGAGCGCAGCGTCACAATTCCCCAGCAACAGGAGGGACACATGGGGCGCAGATTGCCAGGACGAGCACACAGGCACCCGTGGAGCACATAAGTACCAGGTGCACATCGGGCACTACACTCCCTGCGCCCCTCCTGGTGGCAGACAATGGAGAGCATGTTAAGTATAGGGATTATATTGTAATGGACATACAGAGTCCATGATCAACCACCAAATGTGTGACACATCACCGAGCATGTCGCCAGGCTCAGAGGGGGGACGCGTCACCGCCGACGAGCATGACAGCTGTTCAAGGTGGAAAGTAAAACATTTGGTGGTTTTTGGGCAGACTGTCCAAAAACTGCTCCCATACACAAAAGGAGGGGGGGGATATGAGTACAGTGCTGGAAATATACAATTTGTATGCATGTCTAAAAGAGCTGAACTATCAGACAAGCCAAGGAAATAAATGGTATGATAGAAGAGGAAATGCAAAAATACTCGCATGTAATTACACATGTGTGGTATATAAACAAAACGCATGAATATATGTATTATGATATAAGTAACACTATAGATATACTTGTTTTCCTAGAATAAAGAAAGGGAGGAAAAGGAGAAGGGAAAAGAAAGGAGAGGGAAAAAGAGGAGAAGGGGGGAAAAGAGGAAAAGACAGGGGGAAAACATATCACACATAAAAAAATTTATGAAAGTGATGACACATTCCTCTTCAATATGGATTCACAATCCCAATTAGACGGCTTGAATGATGTCAGCTCACACCGCAATAGGTCAAACATGATGGGGGGGGGGGGATGATGACGAGCAAGAAGCCTAGTAACAAACAAAAAACAATGAATATATATACAACACAGAATTTAAAATTTAAAAACATATAAACAGGAGGATCATTAGTAGTTTATATTTTATTTCAGACCCGCATGTGGTAGATTCTCAATCTCTGACCTCTCACGCCTCAAAATCATAATATTTATATATGATTTAAATAATCCCTTACACCCACTGTGTAGGATTTGGGCCTTCTTCTCTGTTCCTCTCCTCCTTCCTTTTGTTATCCCTGACCTTCTTACCCCATTAGATCATTATAATATACGCCTTCAATTCCTACACAGTGGGTGTAAGGGATTATTTAAATCATATATAAATATTATGATTTTGAGGCGTGAGAGGTCAGAGATTGAGAATCTACCACATGCGGGTCTGAAATAAAATATAAACTACTAATGATCCTCCTGTTTATATGTTTTTAAATTTTAAATTCTGTGTTGTATATATATTCATTGTTTTTTGTTTGTTACTAGGCTTCTAGCTCGTCATCACCCCCCCCCCCCATCATGTTTGACCTATTGCGGTGTGAGCTGACATCATTCAAGCCGTCTAATTGGGATTGTGAATCCATATTGAAGAGGAATGTGTCATCACTTTCATAAATTTTTTTATGTGTGATATGTTTTCCCCCTGTCTTTTCCTCTTTTCCCCCCTTCTCCTCTTTTTCCCTCTCCTTTCTTTTCCCTTCTCCTTTTCCTCCCTTTCTTTATTCTAGGAAAACAAGTATATCTATAGTGTTACTTATATCATAATACATATATTCATGCGTTTTGTTTATATACCACACATGTGTAATTACATGCGAGTATTTTTGCATTTCCTCTTCTATCATACCATTTATTTCCTTGGCTTGTCTGATAGTTCAGCTCTTTTAGACATGCATACAAATTGTATATTTCCAGCACTGTACTCATATCCCCCCCCTCCTTTTGTGTATGGGAGCAGTTTTTGGACAGTCTGCCCAAAAACCACCAAATGTTTTACTTTCCACCTTGAACAGCTGTCATGCTCGTCGGCGGTGACGCGTCCCCCCTCTGAGCCTGGCGACATGCTCGGTGATGTGTCACACATTTGGTGGTTGATCATGGACTCTGTATGTCCATTACAATATAATCCCTATACTTAACATGCTCTCCATTGTCTGCCACCAGGAGGGGCGCAGGGAGTGTAGTGCCCGATGTGCACCTGGTACTTATGTGCTCCACGGGTGCCTGTGTGCTCGTCCTGGCAATCTGCGCCCCATGTGTCCCTCCTGTTGCTGGGGAATTGTGACGCTGCGCTCCCTCTGACGCGTCGCGCGCTTGCGCACTCAGTGTGCAGCGCGGGGCTCCGTTATGCGGCTGCGCGGGCGTCCCTGGATTCCCTGACATCCGGTCACGTGATTTAGATCATGTGACCGGGTGGCGAACATTCAAAAGGGTGGCGCGGTTCATCCACACCGCACTTACTCCTCCCGGAAGAAGCGGTAGTATACCGCGAAACGGCCGTCGGAGATCCCCTCTGGCTGGGTCCCCCTGCACCACTTCACTTATTTGGTAAGCGCTCCATCTTTGCTCATGACCCACTCTATATATGGGTTACCGCTGAGACTCTTTAATATACATTATACTTTGTTGACTCTTATTTGTCTCAGGGGCTCCCTTATAAGTGGATTGTTTGTAAATACACTGCCTTACCTATAATGAATTATACGTGCTACCTCATGTGGGCTCTTTTTAGCAATTACCTATACTTTTAAATCTTAGCATGGCTGGGGTCCATGGGACCTGGATGGAGATAATTCTCTGATCTGGCTCCCCTGCACCACAGCTGTGAGCAGACAGGCAATCTATTTAAACTTGTACTCTTTTTTGATATAGGCTTGTGTATTTTACACTATACTACATTATACTATATACAGCCTTTCATATAAGTATATAACAGACATAGAATACCCTTTGTGTCCTGCCTAGCTCACAATATGCTCTGTGACCCCGTTAGGTCGACTATGAATTTGAGTCCCACTGTATTAATGCATTTATTTATTAATACTGATATTAGTGGTCCACGGGACCTGGGTATTTAATTCCCCATTCTTGTGCTTAGTATGTCCTTTACTCTTTTCCTGTTATCTATTGAGATTAAAATAAATCTTCTATTTTTGCACCATAACTCCTCGTGCTCTTGTTTATTATATGTCTCCTGGAGTGTGCTGTCTCGTGGTCACACTGGAGGGTCAAATTATACCCTTTTCAGTGTGACCTATATGAGACCTTAAGGTATAACCATGAGGCTTCTTGTTTGGATATTGTTCACAATCTGTCTCCGGCTTCGTTTGAGATTTATTCTATTTTGCCTTCTGTCTCTTTTGCTCCATTGCCACAAACCACCCACTCTATGTGACCTTTATGAACAACCGACTATACGTCTGTCACATAGGCTCACTAGGCATTCACTGATTCCTATTAGAATGAACTGTGGCGCCCTGGACTAGCCAGGTCATCACAGGTAAGACGCACACACACCCCCACCCCCAGACAGTAACATTAGCTAGACACAAAATCCTTGTTGCCTCCCTCCAGGGTCTGATGTCCACACCAGGTGGGGCGGAGCCAGGCAGTTGGCCCCACCCATCGAGGAGTTCACAGGCCTGAAGGCGGGAAAAGGAGAGGAGTTGAGTTCAGGAGGTTGAAGTGAGAGGAGTAAAGTGGAGAGTGTCTGGGTTTGTGGCCCAGGCACTGACAGCAAGGTTGGCTGACGGTGGTGGCCGTCTGCAGGAGTGGTGGAGCAACGCAGAACCATAGGACCGGGATCGGGCGGTGGACCGCCGGTACCGAACCGGGGAGCGAAGTGAAGCTAGCACACACAGGCAGGGCCTTCGGATCCCGACCAGGCTTGGAGCCGCCGACAAAGGTCAAATCCGATAGTGACCGGAACCCCAGGGGTTTCCTAAAAACCAAAGACCCGTTAGAAGGCAACCGTCCGCACCGTGAGGATATACAGCTACCACCACAGGCTAGAGATCCAAGGGCCAGCGCCTGCGGGCAAAACGGGCTCCTCCGGCATCCTTACACCGGGGAGCGGGCTACCGTTGGGAAGCCATCGGAGTCAACACAGTACACATAGGTGCAGGGAAAGACAGCCACCATCACCTGTCCAGGGAGAGACACAGCAGCCGGCTGCGGGACCCGTCCATCCAGCCGTTTGGTTTACCGGAGACTTTGTGACTTTCTGTCTGAGTGAGTACAACCGTGCCATCCGGCACCGTGCCGCGCTGTCCCTGCAACCCTGCACCTCACCAACCCTGCCTCCCCGTCACACCACCGGGCCCCGGGATCACCAACCCCTACCGACGGAGGGGTAAAACAACATCCCAGCTGCTCCCTGCCATCGCTCCCGGGATCCCCGTCACCAGCAGCGGTGGTGCCCATCTTCACCACAACCCGTGGGTGGCGTCACGGACTAAATCCCCAAACAAACAACCCCTTTTCACTCACGGGCGAGGAGCACCGCTCGAGTCCCCGGATCCGGCCCACCGCTCGAGCCACCGAGCAGCAGCACCAGCGCCGGACCCGAGCGTTAGCGAGCGCAGCGCCCCGCTGCCCGCGACAGAACCATCACTTTCCCTGTCAGTTGACTCCTCCCAGGGGGGAATAGTCCCAATACTTAACTGTTTATATTCCTGCGGTCTGTTGCTGGGCAGACTTAACCTTTTACCAGCATTCCTATATAAGCATTCTAGTGCCTTACCAACACTGTTGCATCTATGCATATTATACTTTATACTTATACTTTATACTATACTATATTCCTATATTACACTACACCTTATATATTATACTACTATTTTATCACATCATGCATTATATCCTTACCTGTAATACTGCTAGATATATATACATTACCTAAGCAAACATTACAATACAATTCAAATATATTTACAAAACATATTTACAAAAGATTCAAGACATCATTCACATTCCATTACAAGACAATACATTGACGTGATTGGTGTTTTCAGGGGTAGGAACACGACGACCATTGTTAACCACTCTTACATCCTTTCAGGGGAACAATAAAAATTACATAAAATATGCATGAAAAATTTTGTGACAGTGCATAAACAAGCTAAGGTCAACTAACTAGACATAAGTAAATCAAAGTAGAATTGAATTCTACTTGAATTTTCCAAAAATTCATATTCACCAAGATGCTGATTTTTCTGTAATTCAGTTCTGTAAAGTGGCCACAATTTTTCTGAAAATTAAAAGTCCATCAAAATGTTAACAAATCAAAAAATCTTTATACTCATCTTACCACTCACATCTTTGACCCCTCCATGTCACCCATCTAGTCCTTGCTTTATGAATAGATCACCACCGCTCATGCTAAAATCCCTGCGCCTCTCATTCTGGGTCAGGACTTCAGCTTTGATGACACCTAGCAAGGTTCTGTGCAAGCAGGCGAAAGATCATGGTGTCAAGAGTCGACGTCAAAGCGTATGCCGTAACTTTGCCTGTGCATGGGCAGAACACTCATTGAGCCTCATCAAAGATGTAAGTTACAGTCCAGCATGAGAGACCCAGAGATTTCAGCATGAGCGGCCAAGATCTGAAGATCACCAAGGACTCAAGAAGTGAGAGGTAAGGTATATATAAGGATTCTTTGTATTTTTTACATTTTATGTTTATTATGCGTTGTGGTCTAGAGAAACCCCAGAACATTATAAGGCACAATAAATTAGCAGACAACTCAGTGAATAAAATTTCCTGAGAAAAACACGCAAAAAGGCAAATTTGAATTTTGCTTGATCTTCTCATCTCTATAACTAACCGACCAATATGTCTTTGATGTGATGTAGAACTGTAATAATGTATGAATTCCATGCAGTTTGACTTTAGGGCTTTTTGCACAATACAGTATTATGGATCCACTTTGTTCATAGTACTGGGATTCACATAATAGTAGATAAGGTTTTACTGCCAGAGTCCATACAAATCCAACAGGTGAAGAATTGCGGCATGCTCCATTGGGTCGATTATATAAGGTGGTAGCTCTGACGCACATAGTATGTCTCCCTTAAGGCCGCTTTACACACAACGACATCGCTAACGAGATGTCGTTGGGGTCACGGAATTCGTGACGCACATCCAGCCTCGTTAGCGACGTCGTTGCGTGTGAAACGCATGAGTGACCGTTAACGATCAAAATTACTCACCTTATCGTTGATTGTTGACACGTCGTTCCTTTCCCAAATATCCATGAATAAGAACTTACGACATGGCGCTATGTAGAAACGCGTTGCTAACTGTACCTTGTGTATGCTGTCTGTCCATTTTTAATGAGATTAAAATAAAGAAAAGGTTTTAATCCATTTGCCTGTAATCCGCTGGACTTCACTTCTTCTGAATTTGTTTCCCTGTGCCTGGGATTTCCGTGCAGGATTAGGTGGTCCACTCCTTTGATTTCTACATCATAGCGGTGAGCTGGAATATGTTTCTTTTGGTTTCCCAAATATCGTTGCTGCTGCAGGTACGATGTTCGTCGTTCCTGCGGCAGAACACATCGCTATGTGTGACACCGCAGGAACGATGAATTACATCGTACCTGTGGCCGCCGCCAATGAGGAAGGAAGGAGGAGGGCAGGATATTCCGCTCATCTCTGTTTCTATTGGATGGCTGCCGTGTGACGTCGCTGTGACGCTGCACAAACCGCCCCTTTAGGAAGGAGGCGGTTCGCCGGCCACAGCGACATCGGAGGCAAGATAAGTCCGTGTGATGGGTGTAAGCGATGTTGTGCGCCACCGGCAGTGATTTGCGCATGATGCACAACCGACGGGGGCGGGTACGCTCGCTAGCGATCTTGCTAGCAAGATCGAAGTGTGTAAAGTGCCCTTTAGGGTACGGTTCCACTTGTGCACAGGTTCTGATGTGAGAGCATTGGAAGTGATATGCTAATGACCCTCTGCTATGACTGTGATCCGATCTTGCGATCAGGTCACAGGTGCGGAGAAGAGGGAGGGAGGGAACACTTTCTCCCCATCTCCTCCACGGCCTGTCTTTGCATATATATCGCACTGCAGTCGAATGACATGACTCGTGTGAGCCGAGATTCGCTGTCAAACGCAGCATACTGCGTTTCATTGCTCATGCCAAAATGACAGGAGAAATTTAATTACAGATGGACACTGCCCCATAGTTTTGCAGTGGTGTGAGTGCAATCCAATTTTTATCAGATTGCACTCGTCCCTGCAAAATGCAAGTGGAGCTGAGGCTTTTCTCTACTTTACCAACCCCTGGGTAACAGGTCTGCCAGATGCATGGTGCCTAATGCGGCAAGATGACATAAAACACTAACCACATACAAAAATCTAATAAAATGCATTTACATAAAGAAAGAAAATGGGTTTTGTCAGAATAGGCTTTCATCTTACAGCGGTCTTATTTTTTCTAGTTTTACCTTTTTATTTTTTCAAGTCAGGCAGCAAGAAAAATGAGCAGCATGCCTGCATGGAAGCATATTGTAACCGAATAATAATTGAATGAAACTCCATTGTGACCACGTGGAGCCAACTGTTAATATGTCGATGTCTGCCTCATTGTGCACGGAAGCAATTGGAGGGTTGTGCGTTTGTAAGCCTTTGTACTTAATGGGAATAGTTGGTCATAAAAGCGAGAGAAACATTATGACAGTTATGTGAGTTCATGGGATAACTGCGAACGCTTCAGCCAGATGATGTTGTTGGCCTTGCATTGAAGTGTTAAAAACTATTTTTCTGTCTAAATTGCACACAGTACATGGAAAATGCTCACAGCAGACATAAGGGTTTACATGCAAATCTAATTGTTATGGTGCTTCACATTGCCAACAAGGAGACAGGTCAGAATGAAACATTGAAATCTGGTCCTGTCATATGATGGGAAAATGTGGGATATCTTTTTTTTCCAGGAACAAGGTGACTTGTCAGGGGGCTGTGTGTAGTAAGCATTTCACTCCAATTTGTGTTGATGTGGTCAATTTGCATTAACAAAAAGAGCTCATGAATAAAAATGGCATTATTTCTAGAAAATAAGGAGATCCATTTTCGAATTATGGACAATCCCTGTCACAACCGGAGTGCTGTAAAAGGAGTGAGGGACTGTGGAGTATAATACCAGGACTCCAGGAACCGTGGGTTACCTGTGGAAGTGTAAGACTCTAGGAACCATGGGACGCCTGTGGAAGTCTGGAACCAAGGCCTACAGGACTCAGCAGAAGGCGGGGTGGAGACCCTAGGACAGCGGGACACTTTATGGTCAACTGTTAAATCTGCCAGGTGAGAAGATCTCCTGTGTCCATCGCCAACCCAAAGAGTCTGAAGCATCAGTAGCGAAGAGGGGACCGGGGACTGAACCCCTTAAATAGTCCAGGCTGCCTGCAATAGGACTAAGACTGAGGAGAAGGGACTCCCAAGCAGCTCTAGGCCACGGGAGCCCATCAACAACAAGTGTGCACGGAGGACAGCTGACCCTGGTCACAGCTGGCTTGAAGAACAAGAGCGGGAACACCTGTAACCGGCACCATCGGGTCCAGGTACCAGGCCAGTAAAGGCAAGTTGAAACTGCAATACTAGTGTGACGCCCTGGCAAAACCAGGTAGTCACAAATAGGCCCCCGCATTACACCTTCCCTCATTAGGAAATACACAGCCAACCAGAAAACCCTAGTCACCCCCCTTAGGGAAAGATAGACACACCAGTGGGCATGACCAGGTGGTTGGGACACGCCCATCCAGGGGTCTAGACAGCGAGGAGTGTAGAGTAGAGGTCTGGCCGGTGTGTCAGGCCTGAAGCTGACTGACAGGTACCAGGGTAGGAGCCCTGGTGCCACTGGCTAGGAGGCAGATGGTGGTCTCCGTCATCAGGAGCTGGGAAGATGGCTCGGTGGAACCGAAGTGGACCATGACAGGGTTGTAGCCCGCCGGTACCGACACGGGGAGCCGACCCGGAAACCGGAGCACAAAGGGGGGTACTCGGACCCTGAACCTACTGGAAATGGTTAATTAACCGATTGAGGCCAGGACTAGAGGTCCTGTCCCACCCAAAGTCCCTCATAGAAGACAACAGCTCACCGATTAAGGATAAGAGGTCACCACCAGGGCCCATAGATCCCACGGGCCAGTGACTGCGAGTACGGCTCCTTAGGCCAGATCCAGCCACGAGCAGACTCCTGAGTTTCACACTAGGAAAGTCCACACAAAGCAGTGCAGGAAAAAGATAGAGACCACCAGCCAAGTGGGGGATCAGAACGCAACCGGCCACGGTACTGGCCACCATCACCTTGTTTAACCAGAGACTCGTGTGTTTTACTAACAGTGAGTACACCAGCACCCCCTGCGGTCAACATTCCCTGCACACGCCAACCGGGTCCCGGGGCCACCATCCCTACCCACGGAGGGGTTAACAACTTGCTGCACAACATCTCCCCCGGGTGCCCCGTAACAGCAGCGTGGGTGGTGTCACAAACTTAATACGGCACAACCTGTACATCTACGTCCCCCCATTTATTCGGCGTGTCTGCGAGACCCCCGGGTCTGGAGACCCTCAAGCCACCACCCCTGAAGGCCCGGATCCGACCAGCGCCGGCTGCTGGCACGGGGGCGGCACATCCCGAAACTTGGCGTCACGAACAGGATACTTACTTACCCATCCACTTACTTTGTGGAAGTGCGCCTTGTATTGGACAGTCAGCGGTGATCCGTTGCCAAATTTTCAGAAGTCGCCATCTTGCCGCCATTTTGGGCGCAAAAAGTACAGCCCAGCGTCTTCTTCCCTGAGAAAAGGGCACGAAAGCCAAAGCCCCACCCCCTGGGAACGCGGCCGGAAAGCGAGCCGGAAGTCGCAAAACGAAACTTACCAGCAAAGAAAAGAAGTGACGGCAAAAGACCAAGGGGGGTCGTATGAAGATTCTACGACAAGTGACCGAGCAGATAAAGGGCAGGGACTTCAGGACCCTGACACCCTTTTTGTTCCTGGACAACATCAGAGCAGCATGGCCGACCCGTCTGGCAAGACCGGAGTGCAGGAACCCGTGCCCGGAACAGCGGCCTGGGTAGAAACCCAGACGGAACGTATGTGCCGCCGGATCCAGGCGCAGGCGCGCTTTATCTTGGAGCGATGGATGGCCGAGATGGTGGAGCTGGCTGCAGCCGTGAGGGCTCAAGAAGTGGAGGCAACCTTGGAGGAGCGGGTAAGCGACCCACGCCCCAATGTCCCTCAGGGACCGACCAACCAGGCTGAGGGGCCCGGCCTGCCCCTGCCCGCCATGCTGCCTCCCTCACTGCCCGCACCTGCCGCTGACACCCCGCTCAGTCCACTGCCACTAACACCGGCAGCGGTGTCCGTTCCACCGGCCCGCGAGGACCAGCCCGAGGAAGCCGCCAGCAGCCGGCCAGTCCCCGCCCCGGCACCCGTACCGGCCCAACGTCAGACCAGCGCCCGGAAGGTGCCCCATCTGGCCTTGGACCTGACAGCGATCCCGGAAGAGGCCGCGCCCCAGATGACAACGGCCCCGGCAGTCTGCCCGGCCAAAGCAGAGGCGGTCCCTGCCTGGAAGCCGGCACAGCGGGCAACGCTGGCCTCTCCCAGATTCCTGGCCTCGGCTGAGGCGCCGCGGGGCTGCAGCTGCAAGGCAGCACAGCAGGCCACGTCACAGCGGGGTCCCTTGTTGCCAAAGGTGCTGGTCGTAGCCAGCACGGAGGGACTCCGGCTGGGCCAAGACCCCGCGCAGGATGAACCGGAGCAGGCAGCCGATGCTCCATACTGGGAGCGGTAGCGGTGCCAGCTGGGAAAGGAGATCGCCGCCCGGGAGAAGAGGAAGGCGGTGGTCCTGTTCCGGACCTACACCGAGAAAGACAATCTGCGGAATGCCATATGAAGGCCAGGGCCGGCATTTTAACCCCCAAAAAAGGGGATGGGGGTTTATATACGAGCCGGGCTTGGAGGCCGAGATATTTGTGTCCCGGAGCAACGTGGCCCCTCATCTGCCCGTTGGCCACCCAGATCGGGACCTGGAACCCGGAGAGCTTGTCACCTACACCCGGCACTATGGAGAGAGGGGGTGGTTTGCCCTCGATGTTAGGAGGCCGGAGCAGAATGGGCGCCCAGCTGCAAGTCCACCCCTCTCCGCCACTCTCCAGTCCCGAATATGAAGAAGAATGTTGAGCAGTGGTAGTGGTTCCCGGCTACCAAAGAGTTGAAGTTCCCCATTGGGACTGTCTGTGATTCCCGTTTAAAAAGTTCCAAAAAGACAATGGCTTACAACCTCTGAGCCAGCCCATAAACTTTTGGGTTTTGTAAATACTCCCTGACCAACCTTCTCACCAAGCCACAGTCTCTGGAGGGGTTGGTTGGAGCATGGGCCTGCGGTAGAGTCGGCCGAGGCCCTGTCACCAACAAAACCGGTGACTACCCTCCAGGTCAGGGGTCCCCTGGATGTGGGGCCCTTGAAAAGACTGCCAGGTAAGGAACTTTTTACCCGGCCCATTTGGGCAACACTCGGACCTATCCTGGACTTGGGCAAGGGGTGCCAACCTGTGTTTTAGTGGTGGCATCAGGGATAGGTTGTTTTGGGTGGGTGAAGTGAGGAGGACCCGGTCCATCCTGTCCCGGTTGTTTTATATGTGCAACGTTTAAGTAACATGCCTCCCGTAAGGGAAGAAAACAAAATCTACCTAGATGTAAATATGTTATTATAATTGTAAAATTTTTTACCCGTTTTATCTCCCTTTTTCTAGTTCAATAAACGGTGGTGGTCAGACAGCCCACGGACGGTCTGTGTTTAACCAAGGGGGAATGTGACGCCCTGGCAAAACCAGGAAGTCACAAATAGGCCCCCGCATTACACCTTCCCTCATTAGGAAACACACAGCCAACCAGAAAACCCTAGTCACCCCCCCTTAGGGAAAGATAGACACACCAGTGGGCGTTACCAGGTGGGTGGGACACGCCCACCCAGGGGTCTAGACAGCTCGGGGCGGGAAAAGCAGAGTTCAAGTTGAGAGGAGTGTGGAGTGGAGGTCTGGCCAGTGTGTCAAGCCTGAAGCTGACTGACAGGTACCAGGGTAGGAGCCCTGGTGCCACTGGCTAGGAGGCAGATGGTGGTCTCCGTCAGCAGGAGACAGGAAGACGGCTCGGTGGAACCGAGGTGGACTAGGACAGGGTTTTAGCCCGCCGGTACTGACACGGGGAACCGACCCGGAAACCAGAGCACAAAGGGGGGTACTCAGACCCTGAAGCCAGGACCAGAATTGGAATTGGTTAATTAACCGATTGAGGCCAGGCCTAGAGGTCCTGTCCCACCCACAGTCCCTCATAGAAGACAACAGTCCACCGATTAGGTATAAGAGCTCACCGCCAGGGCCCATAGATCCCACGGGCCAGCGTCTGCGGGCACGGCTCCTTAGGCCACATCCAGCCGGGAGCGAACTCCTGAGTTTCACACTAGGAAAGTTCACCTTACACAAAGCAGTGCAGGAAAAGGATAGAGACCACCAGCTAGGTGGGGGACCAGAACGCAACCGGCCGCGGCACCGGCCACCATCACCTTGGTTTACCAGAGACTCGTGTGTTTTACTAACAGTGAGTACACCAGCACCCCGTGCGGTCGCCATCCCCTGCACACGCCAACCGGTTCCCGGGGCCACCACCCCTACCCACGGAGGGGTTAACAACTTGCTGCACAACATCTCCCCTGGGTGCCCCGTAACAGCAGCGGTGGTGTCCCACCTCACCACACACCGTGGGTGGCGTCACGAACTTAATACGGCCCAGCTCGTACATCTACGTCCCCCCATTTATTCGGCGTGTCCGCGAGACCCCCGGGTCCGGAGACCCTCAAGCCACCACCCCTAAAGGCCCGGATCAGAGCAGCGCCGGCTGCAGGCACGGGGGCGGCACACTAGTGTCGACTGTTTCCTTTGCGCCTCTGCACACATATACTGACTGTCCCCTATCATTGCCCCTCCACCGTCCACTGATGTGGCCTGTCCCTGCTTGCGGAGGAACCAAAACACCTAAGTTGAACTACTCCATCAGCCCCCGCAGGACCCTGCAGCGGCAGCCTCAATAACCTGGCCACACACTGCAAGTGGCTAGTCGAGAACTCTTTTATTTTTATTTCCTTTTATTTTTCACCCCTTTTTATCGCACCGACCCCCAGGGTCACGGAACCAGGCATCGTCCGCAAGCACGACTCCCCCTGAGTGTCACACATGGCCAGGACCGAGTACCCCACAGCCCTGGGGTGTCAAAGTAACATACGCCTCCATGTACCTTGTAATATTTGTCACTCGTGCCAGGGACTGGAGTAGCATATTTGGCACTTTTGATGAATTTGTCAGGCGTGCATTTCCAATCCCTGTCCCGCCTTTGTATCATCCCCAGCTGCATCCACTTTGATGGATCTGTCCAAAAGTGGGTAGAAAACACCAAAAGTCCCAATTTTTGGGGTGTAACTTGCAATGTGCAAATTTTTTGTGACTTTTCAAAATGTGTAAACACTTTCATGCATCAGAGCTACAATGTGCAGAATCAGAGAAGTGAAGAACCGTTATCATCCGCTTACCCATAATCATGTATGTTGATGAGACACACAGTATATGCTTATGTTTACATTAAAGAGCTTAAAAGTGGTTTGATATCGTCCATGAAGACTTCAGAGTGCTACGCATGTCTTTTCAGGGCAATTAAAGAACTTGCGATTCGTGGTGAATCAATTTTTTTGAAAAATTTGCTGGAGCTGAAAAATTTGTATTTCAAAAGAATCGCTTGTCTCTAAGTAATTGTATATCAATAAGACAAAAGTCTGTGCAGAAACCCAGCCTAACACAATATTCTTTTGCATAATACTTGTCATGGCATGCTGGGACCATTATCTGTCAATAGCCGGAGAACTACAAGGTTGCAAATTGTTATTTTATACTGAAATTCTCCCAGACAGAAAAAAATACTTATTGTATCTGTCACGTTGCTCAGCCACAAGGTAATGCATTTGCTGATTGCTTAGGCTGAGTTCACATGTTCAGTAATCTTCCATTAGAACGGATCCGGCAAAGATCCGTTTGCAAAAATGTTGTGGAAACACAACATTCTCGTCCATTTTGAAAAAATTGATTTTTGCAGGATCCGTTTTTTTTAATATGGGAGTCTATGGAAAACGTGTTGTTATTTATCTTCCATTTGAAACTGATCCAGTAAGAAAAAAAGGGATCTTTTACAAATGCATGAAAAACAGATGACTAAATAGCAATCCGTTAACAGATCCATCTTCCATAGACTCCCATGTTAAAAATCTGAGTCTGCAATAATCCATTTTTTCAAAACGGACAAAAATGTTGTGTTTGCACAATGGATTACTGCTGGATCGGTTCTAACGATTGATTACTGGACATGGGAACCTAGCCTTAAGGCTGCTTTAGGCCTGTGACACACATCCGTGCCGCCGGCACGTGTTTGTCATTTTTTACACGTACCGGCGGCACGGAGACACGTTAAGCAATGCTACCCTATTGTAGCAGGCACACACACGTAAAACCACACGGAACGTGTGTCCGTGTGCGTTTGTACGTGTGTGCGTTTTTCAAAGCGCTGACATGTGTTGTATGTTAATTACCGGTTCTATGTGTGCTATCGCGGATAGCACACATAGAACACACGTGGCCCGCACGTACCAGAGACACGTACTTACCTGCACGCAACACGCAAGGGAAATACGTGTCTCTCGGCACGTGCGTGAATTTCACGTGAGTGTGGCAGAGGCCTTACACATAGCGACATTGCTAGCGATGTCGCTGGTGAATGCACCCACCCCCATCGGTTGTGCATCACGGGTAAATCGCTGCCCGTGGCGCACAACATCGCTAGGACCCGTCACACGTACTTACCTGCCTTGCAACGTCGCTGTAGCCGGCGAACCGCCTCCTTTCTAAGGGGGCGGTTCGTGCGGCATCACAGCAACGTCACACGGCAGCCGTCGAATCGTAGTGGAGGGGCGGAGAGCAGCCGAAAGAAAGTGACGCCCACCTCGTTGCCAGAGGACACAGGTACGGTGTTGTTCGTTGTTCCTGCGGTGTCACACATAGCGATGTGTGCTGCCTCAGGAACGTCGAACAACCTGCGACCTGCAACAGTAACGATATTTAAGATTAGAATGACGTGTCAACAATCAATGATTAGGTTATTAATTTTGATTGTTAGCGGTCGTTCGTACGTTTCGCTAATGAGGCCGGATGTGCGTCACAAATTCCGTGACCCCCAACGACATCTTGTTAGCGATGTTGTTGCATGTAAAGCCCCCTTTACTTTCTGATTGCAAACATAAGCCACAATTAATCAAGACTGGAGGATTACACACCAGTCTTGATGAAGGGTCTCAAGAAATAAGATGTCCCAAATTCATTAGACACATGACAGAAGCAATGGACAAGAAGGTTAGAGGAAATGAGACCCTTAGAGATTGTTGCCATATGATGTTTATACAGATGAAAAGTAACATGACACATACACTTTTCCACTCCACTCCTATTATATAGCTTGTGTCCAATGTCATATTGGGGTGCCTAGAAATTTAGAGGACATTATCATTCTAACTTTCAATTATATCCTTAGTGGGAACCTCTCAGTATTTCTAAAGCTCTTTTATCATATGCAAATGAGAACAGGGACTAGTGGTAAGGGCGTTATATCCCCCGACTAGTCTGTCCTCTTAGCATTGTAGCACACCCACAGGGGCGTACTAACATGCTATTCGATGCAGAATCACCAGGGCGCATTACATCTGCAGCGATATTTATTTAGGTAATGTCTATTTTCTACTGACCTAATCCTGACTAACAGTGTTGTTATATTTGTGCTATTTCTGTGGTAGTGTTTTCTTTATTTATGGTACATTGGTACCTTATACATATTGCCCTCTTGATGTCCTACCCCTTCAGGCTCGGTATATGGCGTGTGCCTTGGTCGGTACTTTGTTCGCACTAATTCCGCCGGAGTACTCATTAATTTCATTCTACTTTTTCAGTGGAGGTTTGATCCTTCTTATGACGGTTTCAGCCTTCACTGTTAAGTATTTGTGTATTCACTAAGTAGGCTCGTGTGCGGCTGTGCTGATTTTTATCACCGACATGAACACATGTCATAGTACATTGTACGATACTTATTAAAGATTCCCTTGCCAAGAGGGGAGTGGTCTATCCATAATGTGCAATTTATGAATAGATTTATAGTGGTACCATATGTGCCACCAAATAGCTGTCTCTGGATGTCATTTATTTTACATATTTTGACCGTATTTTGGGACATTTTTGCACTGTTTGATTGCTTCAGTGGCTCCCCTACTTTGGGTTTTTTGGTAACCCTATATTGTGTCTTGGATATCCCATCCCTCTGTGCATTCACTACTTTGTTGAGGCATATATTGGCTTTATTGGTATCTTTTCAGTGAGGATCTGATATGTCTTTTTGACCCCTCTACTGTTATGTATATGTATATTTATGAAAGAAATACTTCTTTGAAGGCGTGTTAGGCCCCATTATTTATATGGGCATAGTCTATATCATATCGAATGGTATTGATGAAATATTCTTGATGATCAGAGGGGAATGGTCTAGCCATGATATGCAATGTATGGGTATTTTTACATTGATAGTAAATGTGCTACTGTACAATTGTTAGGACATCCTTAACATATACAGTGACCCAATCTTAGGGCCATTTTTGCACTGTTCTTCTGGACTTTGTCTGTTACTTTGTATGTATATTCAATATGTTTCTTACCCTTTGACTGCGGTGATGTAATCCGTTTTGCCTTACCCTTCCTACCTCTCTGCACTAATTAATAAAAGCAATTTTTGAACCATATGATTGCCTTTCTTTCTCTTGTGTGACATGTCTCTTAGCATTGTAGCACACCAACAGGGGCGTACTAACATGCTATTCGATGCAGAATCACCAGCGGTTACATGCATACCTGTGTCCACTGTTACCACTGATCCGAAGTCTCGGCACTTCTGGTCATGTGCACTAGACCTCTCTGAAGCTGGGACATGTACACTTGGCTTCATACTGCGCATGACTGGAAATGCCCGGCATTCAGATCAGCGGTCACAGCGGACACAGGTACGCACGTCACCGCTGGTGATGCTGCATTGAATAGCATAATAGCCCAAACCTGTGGGCGTACTAACATGCTAAGAGGGCGGAATGAGCGCAGGAACTAAAGCCCCCGTCACACAAAGCGAGATCGCTGAATCATCACAGGTTTCGCTGTGTGTGAAAAGCAGCAGCGAGCGGGGCCCTGCTGCGAGGTCGCTGATTGTGACAAAATGATCAGGACCATTTTTTGCTCGCTGGTCTCCCATTGTGCAGCACGCATCAGCGTGTTTGACGGCGGGAGACCAACGAGCGTCCCACTGGCTACCGGAGGAATCTCCAGTAATACCAGGCCTGAATTCAGTTACATGCTTTGCACTCCGGAGCTCTCACCTGAGATCCAGAGTGCGGCCTAGACTGCACCGCGAGCGCCGAGTGATTGATTGATTCCCCGGTGATTGTGGTTCAGTTCATAACAGCTGCAGACATCCCAAGCTGATCTCCAGTGCTCTCACCTTAACTCCGGATTGCAGCCCGGCCAGTCCGCCGCTGTTATGAACTTAACCGCAATCGCCGGAGAATCAATCACTTGGTACTTGCGGTGCAGTTCTGCAAGCCATGATTACACGGGTCGCTGGTGTCTGGTGGATGATCTCTGATCGCTGTGGAGATCTGCCTGATTGACAGCTCACCAGAGACCATGTAGCGACATTCCAGCGATCCCTGCCAGGTCGGATCGATGGTGCATCACTACGTTTAACGGGACCCTAAGGCCCTTGCGACTAGTCCTCTCGCTCATTAGCATATCATAAAAGAGCTTTAGGAATACTTTTTCTAAAGATCTCTTTATCTATGCCAGTGTATACAGGGACGGTTAGGCAGGGATTAGCAATATGCATCCAGAACTGCTCGTGGTTCTGGGTGCATAGTGGACCTGACACTTTAATTATGACATTTCCATTGTGCTCAAAACATTTTGCCAAATCAATGCAAAAGACAACATTTTAGTAGAAAGTGATCAACACCAAATCAACGTCCAATGGACCTTTGTAGCCCATTTTGGTGTAAAACTGGGTCCATTAGAGGATCGTGTAGTAGACTGGTAGGACATTGCAATACCCACTTACATCAGAGTCCTCTGAACTCTCAATATGGAGGTAAAAGAGTTCTGTATAACTATTTATTTGCATATGTGATCTCAGAGATTGCTGATGTCTCCAACATTAAAGAAATAAGCTCTATAATAATTGCCATTTATCTACGTATTCATCGTTTTTGGTCTCATTACAAAGGAAAAAGCAGAAGATCAAACAAGAAGAGGCGTCCATTGTTGAGCATCACAATTCTGTGCTTGTCAGAAGCTGGGGGGTTAAACTTGTACTACTCAAATCTTTGCCCTGACTCCTGGAGAGCCCAATGTGTCTATGGTTAGCGCTCAGCATTTCACACCAGCCACCAAAATCCTTCCACACATCAGATCAAGCAAAGTTGTTACATCCGAAGCTTGAAGGAGAAGAAAAATCAAAGCAGTTATTATAGAAGAATGATTCTCCAAGCGCAGTTTAGCTTAAGGCTAAAGAGTTAATCCAGTCCTGGAAAATGAGAGATGGCGCTTTTAAAAGCCTTTTATGCCCTGAGTCTTATGATAATTAGCCCTGCCCCGGAGCTAGCTAATACTGAGCCACTCCAATTTGAAATGGATCTTGAGACACTGCTGAGGCCCTTAATCCTCATCACACAATACAAACTCAACTAATTCACTGAGTAAACACTTTCTCCAGTCACTTACAAGCTGTTTTTATTCCTTTCAATGGCAATGATGACTTTTCACAGACTGTTGAAACAGAAGCTTTATAACAAGTCCCTTCTTCATATGTTACCATTCACACTACTTGCTCACAATATGCCTTCCACTAATTCTCTACCCCACTGGACATCCCCATGGGTGGAACATAAGATCTATTTACACATAAAAATGGATAAATAACTGAAAAAATACTTTCTATATTTCATAAAGGGATTCTCAAGAAAAAGAAAACATTTCTATAATACAGTCCCTAACAGAAGTTCTGTCACTTATCCATGTTATGTAAATAAAAGCTTATAACTTAACTTTAAATTTATCCATTGGTTTTATAAATTACTCTTTTGAAAGCTGAAACCCTCCCAAATTTGGTTTAGGTTATGAAAATAAAGTTGCTGCAAAGCTGAAATATTCATCATTTAATGAACACAGAAGGTCAGATTTTGGCAAGACAAAAGTTTTGTCACCCACAGAAAGTAATGTGAAATTCAAACAAATAATTCATTTCTAATACAAAGATATGTTGCATAACATTGGTGAATCAAGTTGTGGTGCTATTAGAGCCATATTTAATATTTTGTGTGACTTCCATGAGGTTGAAGGACTGCATCCATGCGGTTCAACAATGATTCATACAATTTATTGATGAAATCATCAGGAATAGCAAAGAATGCAGTCTTACATGCCTCCCAGAGTTCATCTAAATTCTTTGGTTTTGTCTTCCAAGCTTCCTCTTTCATCCAACCCCAAACATGCTCAATGATGTTCATGTCTGGTGACTGGGCTGGCCAGTGCTTTAGCACCTTGATCTTCTTTGCCAGGAGGAACTTTGTTGTAGAGATGGATGTATGAGATGGAGCACCATCCTGCTGCAGAATTTGACCCCTTTTATGATTGGCAATGTAAGAGGTAGCTAATACTTCTTGATATTTTATGCTATTGATATTGCCTTCCACTTTGCAAATGTTTTGCACACCCCCATACTGGATGTAACCCCAGACCATGATCTTTCGACCACCAAACTTAACTGTTTTCTGAATTCATAAGGGCTCCAGTAGGGCTCCTGCAGTATTTGCAGCGGCTGTGGTGTAATTCAACTGAAGATTCATCAGAGAAATCCACCTTCTGCCACTTTTCCAGCGACTATCAGTTTAGCAGGCTGTGGGACTTGGCAAACGCCACACGTTTTTTTAAATGCCTTTTGTTTAGTGCTGGCTTCTGAGCACTGATTCAACCATGGAGGCCATTTTGAAACAGAATCCTACAAACTGTTCTAGTTGACACAAGGACTTGAGGTGACCAGGCCTTTTGGAGCTCTGCTGCAGTGGAAGAGGGGTTGGCTTTGGATTTTCTAACCAACAAACATACCTCCTGAGCAGTTGTCTTGCGGAGTCTGGGCTTGTCAAAAACATCTCCAGTCTCTTCAAATCTTTTTTTAATTCTTTGTACTTAAGGCTGAGACACATTAAAGGTGCCAGCCACCTCTGCAGTGGATCTGTTCTTCAGCCTCTTGATAATCACGGCTTTGGCCGCAGGGTGGATTTTTGGCATGTTGTCAGAGGTCAAGTTGCAGTTCAAGTGAAGGTCTGGGGTGCTGAGTTTCTTTTTATACACACCCACTAATTAACTGATCATTTAGTGAGCACAGGTGAGGATGTAAACTAGGATTGTGTGCATTATATGACAAGGCGACAAAACTTTTGTCTTGCCAAAATCTGACCTTTCTGTGTTCGTTAACTGATCAATATTTCAGCTTTGCAGCAACTTTAGTTTCATAACCTAAACCAAATTTGGGAGGGTTTCAACTTTCAAAAGAGTATTTTATGAAACCAATGGATGAATTTAAAGTCGGGTTATAAGCTTTTATTTACATAACATGGATAAGTGACAGAACGTCTGTCAGGGACTGTATAAAAATTTTATGAGTTTATACTGAAACATCAGTGGTGGTCTATGGTAGAAAAAGGGTGAACACAATCAATGTTTTAGAAAAGTGTTCATCAAACTTTTCATGGCACTAACCCACTGGAGACATAGAGTTCCAAGCAGTACGCTAAGAATTTACAGGTAAACTCTATGATCACTTTGTTGGCAGGTAAATACAATTTTACATAACAAATAATGAAGCAAACAACACATTTTAGCCTGTCATAATCACATTATATTACATTGTAAACTAACTAATGCTCCGACATATTTCTTTGGTTTTGCTGTATACATCAGGGAAACTCCATGCCAGACCCTGTTTATTTAGACCGGAGACCTCTCTTGTATATACAGCCACTCTAAAAATTAGCATTAAAACCACTGCACCCCAGATGTAATTGTGCCCAGCTCTTCTGTACTGTAAATCCAAATCTTTAGGCCAGAGGTAGGCAGGGATAGGGCGTCGATGCAGGCCGCCACCACAGTTGGTAACGCAGAACGGTTAAGACCAGCTCCTGTCCTACAAGTCCTGCTTGTGCAGCCCAGTGGCATTAACAGGCCTGCTGCTGCTGATGCGCCTGCTGTCCACAGGTGTGGCCCCAATGCACACGGTCAGCGTACTCAATGGCCCCTGTGATGTTAACAGGGAGTTCCTGGGCTGGGTGGGCGTGTGGACCCTGTGACGCTAACAGGGCTCCCAGTCTCCAGATCCGAGTGGCGTCTAACTCGGATTAGGCTACTATTAGTTTCATAGCCACACAGCTCTGTATTCTCCACCTAACCTTCCAGTTGCCAACCTCTCCTTTTCCATCTGGGAGCACGGTGGACATTGACTGCTGATGGGGATATATACCTTTCTCTTTCTTTTCTTATTAATTTTCGTTATATAGCGGTAACATAGTATTTACCACCTTATCCAAATCTGCCAGTCCCACCGTAACAGATGGTGTTTCTTCAGCAAATGTTACTTTTGCTTAACCAGCAAACCCACGGACAAAAACTTTTTTCCCCTTTCCAACACACCTGTTCCCCTTTCCACCAGCAACTTTTTCAACTCATTTTGTATATGACCAAAAGTGCAACTCTGCAGGGACACCATACTCAATGCCATCTCAGCACAGCAGCCAGCCCTCGGTCCCTCAGATGTGGACAAGTAAAAGACCATTTCCTCCTATCCATGACAAAGCGTTGAGATTCACTCTGTGCAGCACTGGTGTTTAGTGGAAAAGCAGATCTAAGATTGCGTACCACCTTCTGCAGATACTCCTGTGTATGTGCGTCCCTTTCTATGGCAGGAATTATTTCGCCAAATTTTGGCTTGTACCGGGGATCTAACAGTGTGGCAACCCAGTAGTTAGCATTACTTCGAATTCGTACAATCCGAGGGTCATGTTGTAGGTAGTGCAGCAAGAAGGCGCTCATGTGTCTTGTGCATCCAGGAGGACCAAGTCCTTGGTTTGTTGGTGGCAGAGAGGTGAGAATCGTGCCTCCTTCCTCTGCCCTCTCCCCCCAACCTCACACAACCGAAATGTAAGCAAGCTCTCACTCATCTGCTGAGTCTTCCATGCCCATCGCCAGTTCGTCCTCCATTTCTTCATGGGCTCCTGCACCTTCCTCAACACTTTTTGCTGATACTAAGCGCCCTTGTTAATCCCTCTCCCCCACCATGACTGCCGCCTAGGTGCCGCTGACCATCTGGACCTCGTAGATCTTGTTATCCCTTCCGCATATGACTCCTCCTGTACTTCCTCCCCTTCCTCTTGTCCCAACACCTGACTTCGAATAATGCTTACAGTGTGCTCCATCATGTAGATGACCAGAATTGTCACGCTGAGAATGGCATCGCTAGTGCTAAACATCTTCGTCGACATTTGTAAACTGTGTAGAAGGGTGCATAGGTCCTTGATCTGACACCACTCCAGCAGCGTGATCTGCACCACCTCTGGATCAAGTTAAGGCTATATATCATAACGTATTGCAGCAGGGTTCAGCGGTGCTGCCACAAACGCTGCAACATGTGCAGATTAAAATTCCTGCGTGTCGGCACATCGCATTTCAGGCGTTTAACCACCAGACCTAAAGACTTCTGGAGCGACGAAAGTTGTTGAGCTGCTGTGTGCGAATGATGGAAGTGAGCACATAGCGAGCGTGCCCGCTGCACAAGGCCATGTAGGCCGGGATGGTGTTTTAAAAATTGCTGGAGAATTAGATTTAACACGTGAGCCACACAAGGCACGTGTGTCACATTGTCACGGCAAAGGGCCGCACCCATGTTTGCATCATTGTCACACCCGGCCTTCCCTGTCTGCTGGTTGAGTGGAGACAACTATTGATGAAACTTGGTCTCCAGAGCTAACCGTCCATAACTTCTCAGCGGTGTGACTCACATTTCCCATACATTTCAAAGTAAACATTTGACCGCATGATGGCATTGAGCTCTGCTGCCAGCATAGTAAGGAGGAGGTGTGTGGTTTTCCTTGTGCGGTTACAATGAAGGGTGCCCTGACCACACAGGGTTTGGGCAAGAGGTGAAGGACCCACACGAGGTTGAGGAGGCAGAAGCAGTGTATTAACTTCTACATACAGAGGAAGGATTGATACAACTCGTGGGGACAGCAAGACTTGTACAGCAGACCCTTCTCCATCTCTCCCCATAGTAACTCATTGCCCAGGCAGCGACATGTAATGCCGCTGTCCATGCTTACTGGGCCAAGTATCTGTGGTGAAATGCACCCTGTCACACAGTTTCTCAAAGAAGCGGTGATGTTTGGTGCGTCATGCTGGTGTAGCGCGTGCACGCCTTGGAGAAGGAGTGGCGCCTGGGCATCGGCTCTTGGGGCACTGCGATGGGCATAAGGTCTCGAAAATTCTCGGTTAAAAAGGTTGGAAAGAAAGCATTTTGGTAGCCAACAGTTTGCAGATGCTGAAAGTCAAGCTCTAAGCCATGTCATGCCCTTCTAAAAGCATGTAAAACACAGCAAGGGGACTCCAACCACAGTCTCCCTCATTTCCACTAATTGGGCCACACACACCCCAAGATGCTTTGCATGAAGCACTCTCAAAAATACACGTGCCTTTCACCTCCCCTGGATGAGCCAGGGGAAGAAAAGTCCTCTGAGAGCCATGACTTGTTCATCTTGGTTCTTTTTTCAAAAGCGAGGGGACTCCAACCACAGTCTCCCTCGTTTCCACTAATTGGGCCACACACACCCCACTTGACTGTCATCAGTTGACCCCCATTTTCAAAATGAAAAAGATGCTTTGCATAAAGAACTCTCAAAAATACACGTGCCTTTCCCGTCCCCTGGATGACCCAGGGGAAAAAAAGTCCTCTGTGAGGCATGACTTGTTCATCTTGAACGTTAGTATGTCCACATTGTCAGAGGACAGACGCGTGTGCTTATCTGTCAGCACACCCCCAGCAGCACTGAGGACACGTTCCGAGAAAACGCTGGCTGTGGGACACAACAAGATCCCCAAGGCGTACGTGGTGAGCTCAGGCAATTTATCCAGATTGCAAGGAGGCTGTGGGAAAAAAAGGCGCAAATAGGGTCTTACCCGGTATAACAGTGTGAGGTGAATGTAAGAAGGGACACTCACCTGATAAGGTTGTGACAGTCACAACCCCTTTAACAGCATAAAAGTAGCGTGGAAGGCAGCAGTCCCGCGAAACAGAGTAGTTACGGACAGCAGGAGAAAAGCAGGTTAAAGTACCGCGCCAAACCACAGGAGTACAAATGGAATTAATAGATCTCTTTTCTTTATTTTCACAGGTCTACGCGTTTCAAGGACATATCCGTCCTCTTCCTCAGGACAAATGCAGAGAATACCATAGCGAAACAGAGGCTACAGGCTCTAATATATGTGTAAGAAAAAAGCCACGTATGCATTGATTGCGTCATCAGCCTCCCCGTGACTCATAGGCACGTGGAGGAGTGAATAAAGTTCAGAACAAGGAGAGAAAAAAAGAAGAAAAAAAGAAAAAAAGAAAAAGAAAAAAGGGAGAAGAAGAAAAAAAGAAAAAGAGAAAAAAAAGAAAAAAAGAAAAAAGGGGGAAAAAAAGGGGGAGATGAAAGCAAAGAAAAAGAAAGAAAATAAAGAAAAAAGTGTGGAAAAATGAAATAAATAAATGGATGAAAATATAGTGATTGGGACTCAAATGTCATTAAAAAACTGTGTGGGAACCTACGGATCCAAAAAATGTGCATGTCTTAATAAAAAATATGTGTGATGAATTTAATTTAATAAATGAATAAAAATGTGCTATGATGGTTGTCATTATCCTTTGAAATAGCATGTAGAAAATGTAAAAAAAATTTTTTATGAAGGATCAACGTAAAAACATGACATAGGATCGCTGTGCCAGAGCAGTGTGAGCAGCTCTGCGGTAGAAAGATTTACAAGTGAAAAAACAACGGGGCGGGAGCGGAGAACACTCGTTATAGGAGCGAATAGAAGTTGACAGCGTGGGAAAAAATGATGTGCGCCTGCGCGAAAGGTGAAGTGAGGTGAGAGCGTGCAGGGAAAGAAAATAGTGAGCGCCTGCGCGAAAGGGGTGACTAGAGGTTTAATACCGTGGGAAAAAAGGACATTACGCTTGCGCAAAAAGGAGGGGTGGAAGCCGTGTAGATAATAATCCGCGGTCAGCGGCTAGGGGCTAGGAAAGTGATTAAAAGCAAAAATGAGAGTGGGTGAAAGGAAAAAAATGTGTTTAAAACACAAATGGAATAAGTGAAACTGAAAAAGAAAAAGACCAGTGGAATTGGATGGATGGGAATAGGACTTTGGGTCAGGAGGGGGAGAAAACGTTCACTAAATTAGCGGGATCCCTTTGTAAAAATGAATATATAGAGGTACTTGGAGGGGAATCAAAAAGACCTGGAAAACTACATAAGATTAATAAGGCATATATATATATATATACGTATATGAATAGAAAGGGGTTATAATTACTATAAAAAATATTTTAATATTAGGATAAAAAGGGGAAGGGAAGGGATTAGATTTAAAAAGAAAAAAATCATGAAAAATATATAAAAAATTTTTGTAAATAAGCACATTTGAGTATGTAATGGTCAACAAAAATTAAAAAATAGGCGAAATAGTATAAAAAAATTTATGGAGAAAGATTACCAACAACGGGTGATATTATAAGTTCGTGAAAATATAGTGAAAAGTATATGTATTCAAAATTGCATATATATATAAAAAGAATAAATATATAATAAAATATAAAAAAATATATATATATAAAAAAATAATATATATATATATATATATAGAAAAATGTGAACAGATAAAACCACATGTGGACGTGGAGGATTGTGCAAAAGGGATATCTATATGTATGTCCATGTAAGAGTGAACAGGATAGAATAGAGTGATATGCATGTGCATAACTGAAAGGTATAAATTGATTGAGCCGAAAATTACATAACAATGGCAAATATAAAATACAAATGAATATAAAAAAATATTATTATTATTATTAATATTAATAATAAAATGGCAATAGAAAAAATCGCGAAAAAAGGAAAAATATTGTAAAAAACACATTAAAAGCAAAAAAAATTTTCATATAAAAGTCTGATGTGTAACAATAAAATTAGAACGACAAGTCAGTTATCAGATTCAAGCCCATAGGCTTCAGAGTATCCAGTTTATGTATCCAGAATGATTCCTTTTTGTTGAGAACATCCATTCTGTTAGGACTATTAGAAGGGATTTGCTCAATGGGCGTGATGGTGAAAGCCATGGTCTTGTTATGAGACAAAGTGCAGTGTTTGGAAAGTCCATGAAGCATATAGCCAATCCTGATGTTATGCCTGTGTGAATTGAGGCGGTTGTGAAGAGCTTGGCATGTCCTACCTATGTACTGTTTGCCACAATTACAGTCAATAAGATATATCACAAAATTTGATTGGCAGGTGAGATGAGTCTTAATTGGAAAAACTTCTGTGCCGTCTGGGGACTTGAAGCTCGTACGTTTGTGGCAAATAGTTTTGCAGCAAAGGCAATTTTTTAAACCGCATCGATAAGACCCTGGAGGGGCAATAAGGTTAACAGTTCTCGGAAGGGCAGTTCTAAGGCGGCTGGGGGCTAAAACGTTCTTTATGCTGGGAGCTCTTCTGAATGTGATGCCCGGGTTAGGGGGAAGGATGGTCTTGAGAAAAGGGTCATTCAATAATATACTCCAATGCCTGGTAAAGATGTTCCTGATTTTTACATTATCACTACTATAAGTGGTCAAAAAGTTAAGATTAAAAGGACTCTCATTACTTCCAAGGACAGGGGAAGAAAGGGTTTTTGGTATGATCAAGTCCTTTTGTTCCAAGATGGCAGAATTGTGATATGCCCTTTGAATGAGGGATTTAGGATATTTCTTTTCCAAAAAACGATCTCTAAGAACTTTCACTTGTAGGTTAAAATCATCCAAACGGGAACAATTTTTCCTGATGCGTTTATATTGATTGGTTGGAATATTTTTCAGCCATTTAATGTAATGTTCACTGTTGTAGTGTATGTAACCATTAGCGTCCACTTGCTTAAAATATGTTTTGGTCAATATTTTGTTGTCGGAATGGAAAATGGTGAGATCCAGGAAATTGATTTCGGACTTATGATAAACGGATGTGAAATCAAGACCCCAGTTGTTCTGGTCCAGATGTTGTAAAAAGGAGTCAATATTGCAATTTTTGTTGTCCCAAATGAAGATCAAATCATCTATATAACGTTTGTACAGAATTGTCTCACCCTTATAAGTGCTATTCTGGATATATAATTGCTCAAAAATTCCCATAAAGAGATTAGCGTAAGCACATGCTGCTCTAGAGCCCATTGCTGTGCCAATTTTCTGATGGTAGAGTTTTTCTTCAAAAGTGAAAAAGTTATTGTTTAATACAAATTCCATTGCTTCTAGAATAAAATTTTTTTGGGGAAGCGGAATATTATTATCATTCTCAAGAAACAAAGATAAACACAATAATCCAAGGTGGTGCGCTATGTTGGAATATAATGCTGACACATCTACAGTAAGAAAAAGAAAGGACTCTTCCCATTTAATATTGTACAGGGAATTTATAAGATGAGTTGAATCTCTTAGGTAACTGTCTAAATTAAGTACATATGGCTGCATGAGTTGGTCCAAGTAAGCCGCCAGATTGGCACTAAGGGAATTGATGCCAGAAATTATCGGCCTCCCAGGAGGGTTAGTAAGACTTTTATGAATTTTAGGCAGGTGATAAAAGAAAGCCATATTGGGATTTTTTATTTGAAGAAATTTACTCTCTTGGGAATTAAGAATATTCTGCATTATTGCTTTTTGTACTAAAACATGGTAGGACTGGATCGCTATATTGTATTTGCTGCTATCAACCACTTCATAGTAGATAGGATCCGATAAAATTCTGTGTGCTTCTGCCAGATAGTCACTTCTATTTTGAATGACAATGCCCCCTCCCTTGTCAGCTGCCCGGATGATGATGCCCCGATTGTCTCTAAGATCAGCCAAAGCTGATTTCTCATCTTTGGTGAGATTATGTTGTGGATTTCCTTTAGTGTTCATGACCTTTTTGAGATCTGTTAGGACCAGATCACTAAAGGTTTTTATGTGGTGGCCTTTATTCTCAAGGGGATAGAACTTGGATTTAGCTTTACAAGTTGTATGCAGAAAAGGACTGGGTTCTGTGATGAACTGGGTGTCGTTACCTTTAATTAGAAAATGCCTCTTTAATGTCAGTTTACGTATATAACTCTGAACATCCAAAAAGACGTCAAAATCATTGGATCTTTTTGAGGGGCAAAAGGAGAGACCTTTATTTAATAAACTGATTTCACTTTTCTGAAGCGGATGACTCGAAAGATTAAATATGTTATTGGAGAGTGATGGACCAGAAGAGGTTAAATTTACATTTTTTCTTTTTTGTTTTTGTTTGTGTTTGATTCCAGCTCTGGTTCCTCTGCAGGATTTTTTCTTTTTCTTGTTGGGGGTTTTGGTAACAGAAAATTTGTAATAAGATTGAGATTTTTGGCTGGGGGCAAAAAAGGAACCAAAGGGGTAACCTTGTTGGAATTGTCCACAGTAATGATTTCCCCGATAAGGGGGCTAGATGTACTGGCTAGATAGGAACAACTTGGTTGGGGATCATCATGGATGGAGAGATCCATTAGATCTGTTATATCGCTGTGGTGAGTAGGTGAGCCGTCAGTATGGGTGGTAACACTAGAAGCTGCATCTAGCAGTGCTCTCTTTCTTTTGATCTCCTCAATCTGTAATCTGATGGAAGCAAGTTGCTGGCGAGTACTTTCAGAATTAACTGGGCAGGAGGTGGTGTCGGGATTAGTGCTCAGAACAGCTTTAGGGTTAGATGGGTGGTATATGATAGTTTCTTTAATTTTGGAGTTTGCTTCTGTATGGGCTTGGGAGAAAACCTCATCAGCCAGAAGATCAATTTTATCAGGTATACGGTTTGATGGAACTGAGACCCCTGAGTTAGGGGGCTTGACAAGGGGCATTATCCAGATTGGAAGCCTAAAATGAGCAGGGCTCAAGTTGCACAGTAATAGCATGGACGTTCCCTTGCATATACCCATATCTGTGTCTCCTTCTCTTTTTCCTTGTCCAGCTCTTTTGTTTTCGCATGAGTATATGTCCTTGTCACTTTCCCATGTGTTTGTGTTGTGTTGTGAGTTGTTTGTCACCTTTTGGACACCTTTGAGGGTGTTTTCTAGGTGTTTTTATGTGTTTGTGATTGCCTGCCATTGTTTCCTATGTGGTTCGAGTTCGGTTCGTCGAACGTTCGCCGAACTGAACTCGAACGAGACCTCCGTTCGACGAACCGAACTCGAGCCGAAACCACGACCGGTTCGCTCATCTCTAATAATAATGTATAATATGGCAAAAAACCTTTTCCTCTCCCTTTCTTCTTATTCCCTGCTTTTTCATGGCAGTCCGGATTTACTTCCATCTATGTCCGTTGTGCACGTCATCCTGACCTTTTCCCCATCACTTACCATCACTTGTATTCACCAGGCTCGTCATCCCTCTGTACGCGTGCGCTGCTGGACCCTGCGTCAAAGCCGGCTGGGTGCCGTCTCGGTGGCGCCGGCGCATGCGCGGGATTGGAATGACGCGTTTCCGCTCCCGCGCATGCGCTGTGTCTGTCTGACAGCTTCCCCGCGCGCGGTGACGCGGCGGACAACTGCGCAGAGATGGGTGGGTCTGGCTGCTCACATACCTCCACTTCTGGGTCTGCTTGTGGATATAAAAGGAGACCAGGAGTCTCATAGGGTGTCTGTGTTTGGGGATTGCTGGACTCTAACAGAGAGGAGCTCTGTGTGAAAGAGGACTGTTTATGCCGAGCAGGCACGCCCGCAGTGACACGGACTTATTGGGGTTTTTTTTTGTTGTTTTATACCTTTGTGGCCGAAAAGGCTTGCTTTATGTTTCTGCTGAAGCAGGTTATGAGACTTTTAAAATAAACCTGCTGGACTTTTCTAATGAAACCGTTCCTGTCCTTACTAGAGTTGAGCGCGGTTCGTGGTTCTCCAGTTCGCGGCTCGAGTGATTTTTGGGGGCTGTTCTAGATCGAACTAGAACTCGAGCTTTTTTGTAAAAGCTCGATAGTTCTAGATACGTTCGAGAACGGTTCTAGCAGCAAAAAAACCCCAGCTAATTCCTAGCTGGCTTTCCGCTGTAATAGTGTAAGTCACTCTGTGACTCACACTATTATGACATTTCAGTGTATAGTGTGCGGGAACAGCGCATTCAGATCACTGCTGTATGTATAATGGCCATTTTTTTTTTTTTTCCTTGTCTTCCTTCCCTAAGCGCGCGCGTGTAGTGGGGAGGGCCAGCATGTCAGCCAATCCCAGACACACACACAGCTAAGTGGACTTTTAGCCAGAGAAGCAACGGCATGTGTGATAGGATGTCCATATCACATGTCCCTGCATTATAAAAATGAGTATCTGCCCGTCCGGACGCCATTATCTCTTCTGCGTCCTTGGTGTCAGACATCACTGGCGCAGCTCCTATCGCCGATACAGCTGTATACGCTCCATACACAGCGCTGGACAGCATAGGGATAGCACTTTCTATCAGTCCTTTTAAGGGCTCATACTGGCAGGGTCAGAGCCATAGGTGACAGGTCCTGAAAACAGAATTTAACAGCCACACAAGATGACAGCGTCTGTGTAGCCAAGGTCAGGGATTTCCTCTCTGCATTTCCCCATTAGGAGGGATAGAAAGGCAGGCTTCCTTTCCTCTACCCAGAGACCCACAACCCTGCCACTGTGCCCTCCTGCCCTTTGCACACTCCAACTCATTGTTACTAAGCCATTATACTAGCAAACACTGAGTGAACTTCTTGGCATCCTAAACGTGGCTATTGGACTTCTGTATAGTCCCAGTAGTGCACAGATATTTGCAGCACCTCTGCCTGCATTGCACACTCAAACTCATTGTTACTAAGCCATTATACTAGCAAACACTGAGTGAACTTAGTGGCATCCTAAAAGTGGCTATTGGACTTCTGTATAGTCCCAGTAGTGCACAGATATTTGCAGCACCTCTGCCTGCATTGCACACTCAAACTCATTGTTAGTAAACCATTATACTAGCAAACACTGAGTGAACTTAGAGGCATCCTAAACGTGGCTATTGGACTTCTGTATTGTCCCACTGGTGCAAAGATATTTGCAGCACATCTGCCTGCATTGCACACTCAAACTCATTGTTAGTAAACCATTATACTAGCAAACACTGAGTGAACTTAGTGGCATCCTAAACGTGGCTATTGGACTTCTGTATAGTCCCACTAGTGCAAAGATATTTGCAGCACGTCTGCCTGCATTGCACACTCAAACTCATTGTTACTAAGCCATTATACTAGCAAACACTGAATGAACTTAGTGGCATCCTAAACGTGGCTATTGGACTTCTGTATGGTCCCAGTAGTGCACAGATATTTGCAGCACGTCTGCCTGCATTGCACACTCAAACTCATTGTTACTAAGCCATTATACTAGCAAACACTGAGTGAACTTAGTGGCATCCTAAACGTGGCTATTGGACTTCTGTATAGTCCCAGTAGTGCAAAGATATTTGCAGCACGTCTGCCTGCATTGCACACTCAAACTCATTATAACTAAGCCATTATACTAGCAAACACTGAGTGAACTTAGTGGCATCGTAAACGTGGCTATTGGACTTCTATATCGTCCCACTAGTGCAAAGATATTTGCAGCACGTCTGCCTGCATTGCACACACAAACTCATTGTTAGTAAGCCATTATACTAGCAAACACTGAGTGAACTTAGTGGCATCCTAAACGTGGCTATTGGACTTCTGTATTGTCCCACTAGTGCAAAGATATTTGCAGCACCTCTGCCTGCATTGCACACTCAAACTCATTGTTACTTACTAAGACATTATAATACCAAAAATTGAGTAAACTTAGTGGCATACAAGAAGTGGCTGTTGTACTCCATTAGTGCCCTACTGGTGCAAATCTATGTGCATCACCTCTGCATGACACCCTCCTGCTCTGTTTTTAATAAGCTATATTGATAGCAAAAAATACTGCCATTTAATGGCATCATATAACTGGATGTTGTATTTCATTATTGTCCCACTGGTGCCAAGCTATTTCTAGCACCTGTGCAGGACACCCTCATGCACATTTTGCTATGCTAATGTTATAGCAAACTCAGGGAATTCATTGCTGCATTTGATAATTCGGAGGGATAGAAAGTGAGGCTTCCTTTAGCTTTTCCTTTTGTTCATAGACAGCATCTCCAAGTCCACACCCGAAGAGCAATTTCTCCTCCACGTGTAAGTGTGGAGAGGCAGCTAGTGCGCATGCGTGTGCCAATTTACCCCAGCTGCAGCCTAATTACAGTGTTTCGCCTAGTGAGTATGCTCAGCCTGACTGTGCCATTCCTGAGGCTAAGTCTTCATTTCGGGATACAGCGCATGCTCCCACACTTAGTGTGAAAAGTCTCTTTGCACAGGTACTTGCATTCCGTGCCGGGTCTAAGTCCTGTTTTGTGCCGAGACACCATGCTAAAGCTGATAGTCTTTTTTCAGAGACTCTATTTCATGCAACTGACCATGCTCAGGCACTTACTGCATCAGAAACTAGGTCCGGTAATGAACTCTTTGGCCCTGCCCCTGATGTGGGGGGGCCCATATAGACCACAGGGCATCAGGTGTCCTGACGATGTGGCCAGGCCACTCCCAAATGGCTTGCAGAGGCCCGCCCCTATGACTTGTCACCTCATTATTGATGGTCAGACGATGACTGGTGAGGTGTTTGTGTCATGGCAGCAATGAGGTCATTATTGAAGTTGCGGTTCCAAATAGGACGCTAGTTATGCCACTGATGACGTGTCACTCTGCTTTTGTCTCCAGGAGGTGCATTGTGGTTCACCCTGGTTTGGGGCGGACCCAGGTTATAAAACGGGCTGGAGCCAACAAGGAGGTGCGCAGTCTTCTATTATGCTCCGAAAGAGCACACCTCCATGTGTTGAACACATTGCGGCTTTAGGCCAGAGGTAGGCAGGGATAGGGCGTCGATGCAGGCCGCCACCACAGTTTGTAACGCAGAACGGTTAAGACCAGCTCCTGTCCTACAAGTCCTGCTTGTGCAGCCCAGTGGCATTAACAGGCCTGCTGCTGCTGATGAGCCTGCTGTCCACAGGTGTGGCCCCAATGCACACGGTCAGCGTACTCAATGGCCCCTGTGATGTTAACAGGGAGTTCCTGGGCTGGGTGGGCGTGTGGACCCTGTGACGCTAACAGGGCTCCCAGTCTCCAGATCCGAGTGGCGTCTAACTCGGTTCAGGCAACTATTAGTTTCACAGCCACACAGATCTGTATCCTTCACCTAACCTTCCAGTTGCCAACCTCTCCTTTTCCATCTGGGAGCACGGTGGACACTGACTGCTGATGGGGATATATACCTTTCTCTTTCTTTTCTTATTAATTTTCGTTACATACCGCTAACATAGTATATACCACCTTATCCAAATCTGCCAGTCCCACCGTAACAGATGGTGTTTCTTCATCAAATGTTACTTTTGCTTAACCACCAAACCCACGGACAAAAACTTTTTTCCCCTTTCCAACACACCTGTTCCCCTTTCCACCAGCATTTGTCCTTTTTCAACTCATTTGGTATATGACCAAAAGTGTAACTCTGCAGGGACACCATACTCAATGCCATCTCAGCCCAGCAGCCAGCCCTCGGTCCCTCAGATGTGGACAAGTAAAAGCCCATTTCCTCCTATCCATGACAAAGCGTTGAGATTCACTCTGTGCAGCACTGGTGTTTACTGGAAAAGCAGATCGAAGATTGCGTAACACCTTCTGAAGATACTCCTGTACACGTGCGTCCCTTTCTATGGCTGGAATTATTTCGCCAAATTTTGTCTTGTAACGGGGATCTAACAGTGTGGCAACCCAGTAGTTAGCATTACTTCGAATTCGTACAATCCGAGGGTCATGTTGTAGGTAGTGCAGCAAGAAGGCGCTCATGTGTCTTGTGCATCCAGGAGGACCAAGTCCTTGGTTTGTTGGTGGCAGAGAGGTGAGAATCGTGCCTCCTTCCTCTGCCCTCTCCCCCCAACCTCGCACAACCGAAATGTGAGCAAGCTCTCACTCATCTGCTGAGTCTTCCATGCCCATCGCAAGTTCGTCCTCCATTTCTTCATGGGCTCCTGCACCTTCCTCAACACTTTTTGCTGATACTATGCGCCCTTGTTAATCCCTCTCCCCCACCATGACTGCCGCCTAGGTGCCGCTCAACGTATGGACCTTGTACATCTTATTATCCCTTCTGCATATGACTCCTCCTGTACTTCCTCCCCTTCCTCTTGGACCAACACCTGACTCCGAATAATGCTTACAGTGTGCCCCATCTTGTAGATGACCAGAATTGTCACGCTGAGAATGGCATCGCTAGTGCTAAACATCTTCGTCGACATTTGTAAACTGTGTAGAAGGGTGCATAGGTCCTTGATCTGACACCACTCCAGCAGCGTGATCTGCACCACCTCTGGATCAAGTTAGCCCAGAATATACATCATACCGTATTTCAGCAGGGCTCTGCGGTGCTGCCACAGACGCTGCAACATGTGCAGATTCCAATTCCTGCATGTCGGAACATCGCATTTCCGGCGTTTAACCGCCAGACTCTAAGACTTCAGGAGCGATGAAAGTTGTTGAGCTGCTGGGTGCGAAGGATGAAAGTGAGCACATAGCAGCGTGCCCGCTGCAAAAGGCCATGTAGGCCGGGATGGTATTTTAAATATTGCTGGAGATTCAGATTCAACACGTGAGCCATACAAGGCACGTGTGTCACATTGCCCTGACGAAGGGCCGCAGACAGGTTTGCATCATTGCCGCACACGGCTGTTAAGTCACCAACGTAGTCCACTCAATCAATTTGTACTCCGGTCGCCAGGTGACAACGTGTTCCTTTCGTGCATAGTGCTGATGATGGGAAAGGAGTCAATGCCTGCGGCGCAGGTGGACGCAGGTTATGGTCACCCACTGGGTTGCGTTACCTTGACAGATACAGAACCACAGGCTGAATGTAGGTGGTGGGTATCTCACAGATGAAGTACCATCATTCAGCTACAACCAATGGGAAGACACCACACCCTTTTTTAGGCCCCTCCTGTCTGCTGACCACTGCCAGACAAAGCTATGAACCTCTTGTTACTGTTACCCCCAGTTCAGTTTTATGAGTTTGTGTGCTTGTTACCTGACTACTTTTCCTGCTTGCTGTTTATGTACCTCGTTGGCCGATCCGCATTTCACCTCTGCTTGTTTTCTGATTAAGTCCTGGCCATCCCATTCTGTTCCTCTTCCTCAATTAATGTTTTTGACCCTGCATGACTACTATTCTCTGGAACTGCAGCCTTCCACAGGTATTGATCAACTTGGGCCCTGTGTAATTCCAAATCACTGTATAGGGGTTAAAGGGTTTCAGGGTTCTGGGTGTCCAGCTTGGTGAGTGGCTTGCCTCTAGCCTATCCTTCACAGCCCATCTGAGTGTTTCGATCTAGGCAGGCGTTACACCGTGCCCTCTGCAGAAGGCCATGTAGGCCGGGATAGTGTTTTAAAAATTGCTGGACAACCAGGCTCAACACGTGAGCCATACAAGGCACGTGTGCCACATTGCCCTGAAGAAGGGTCGCAGACTGGTTTGCATCATTGTCGCACCCGACCTTCCCTGGCTGCTGGTTGAGTGGAGACAACCATTGATGAAACTCGGTCTCACTCTCCAGAGCTAACCGTCCACAATACCTCAGCGGTGTCTCACATTTCCCCTACATTTCAAAGTAAACATTTGACCGCCTGATGGCCTTGAGCTCTGCTGCCAGCATAGTAAGGAGGTGTGTGGGATTCCTTGGGCGCATTTACAAGGAAGGGTGGACTGACCACACAGGGTTTGGGCCGAGGTGGAGGACCCACACGAGGTTGAGGAAGCAGAAGCAGTGGAGGAACTTGTACATACAGAGGAAGGATTGACACACAAGTCGTGGGGACGGCAAGACTTGTACAGCAAACTCTTCTCCATCTCTCACCATAGTTACCCAGTGCCCAGTCAGCAACATGTAACTCCCCTGTCCATGCTTACTGGTCCAAGTATCTGTGGTGAAATGCACCCTGTCACACACAGAGTTTCTCAAGGAATCGGTGAGGTTGTGTGCGATCTACTGTGGTAGCGCGGGCACGCCTTTCTTGGAGAAGGAGTGACGACTGGCCATCGGCTCTTGGGGCACTGCAATGGGCATAAGGTCTCGAAAATCCTCAGTCTCAAAAGAGTGTAAAGGCAGCCTTTCTGTTGCCAACAAGTTGCAGATGATGAAACTCAACCTCTTAGGCATGTCATGCCCTTCGAAAATCATGTAAAACACAGCGAGGGGACTCCAACCACAGTCTCCCTCGTTTCCACTAATTGGGCCACACACACCCCACTTGACTGGCATCACTTGATGCCCCTTTTCAAAATGAAAAAGATGCTTTGCATGAAGCACTCTCAAAAATACGCGTGCCTTTCCCGTCCCCTGGATGACCCAGGGGAAGAAAAGTCCTCTGAGAGCCATGACTTGTTCATCTTGGTTCTTTTAGAAACACAGCGAGGGGACTCCAACCACAGTCTCCCTCGTTGCCACTAATTGGGCCACACACACCCCACTTGACTGGCATCAGTTGACCTTCCTTTTGAAAAAGAAAAAGAAGCTTTGCATGAAGCACTCTCAAAAATACGCGTGCCTTTCCCGTCTCCTGGTTGACCCAGGGGAAGAAAAGTCCTCTGACAGCCATGACTTGTTCATCTTGGTTCTTTTAGAAACGCAGCGAGGGGACTCCAACCACAGTCTCCCTCGTTGCCACTAATTGGGCCACACACACCCCACTTGACTGGCATCAGTTGACCCAATTTTCAAGATGAAAAAGATGCTTTGCATGAAGCACTCTCAAAAATATGCGTGCCTTTCCCGTCCTCTGACTGACCCAGGGGAAGAAAAGTCCTCTGAGAGCCATGACTTGTTCATCTTGGTTCTTTTAGAAACACAGCGAGGGGACTCCAACCACAGTCTCCCTCGTTGCCACTAATTGGGCCACACACACCCCACTTGACTGGCATCAGTTGACCCCCCTTTTGAAAAAGAAAAAGATGCTTTGCATGAAGCACTCTCAAAAATACGCGTGCCTTTCGCCTCCCCTGGCTGACCCAGGGGAAGAAAAGTCCTCTGAGGGCCATGTCCACATTGTCAGTGGACAGATGCGTGTGCTTATCTGCCAGCAGACCCCCAGCAGCACTGAAGACAGGTTCTGAGAGAACGCTGGCTGCAGGACACGACAAGATCCCCAAGGCGTACGTGGCAATCTCAGGCAATTTATCCAGATTGGAAGCCTAAAATGAGCAGGGCTCAAGTTGCACAGTAATGGCATCGATGTTTCCTTGCATATACTCATATATCTGTGTGTCCTCCTCTTTTTCCTTGTCCAGCTCTTTTTTTTTCGCATGAGTATATGTCCTTGTCACTTTCCCATGTGTTTGTGTTGTGTTGTGAGTTGTTTGTCACCTTTTGGACACGTTTGAGGGTGTTTTCTAGGTGTTTTTATGTGTTTGTGAATGCCTGCCATTGTTTCCTATGCAGTTCGAGTTCGGTTCGTCGAACGTTCGACGAACCGAACTCGAACGGGAGCTCCGTTCGGCAAACCGACCTCGAGCCGAACGCGACCGGTTCGCTCATCTCTAGTCCTTACCTCAACACGCAGCCAAGTGAGTAGCCTTGTTACAGTGGGTTAGGGGGAACTCTTCTTCCTGGGATCTGGCTGTCTGGGCTCCTGCTACTGATAGCTGCACGATTGCACTTTACTGGTGGGTACTTATATCTAATGGTGGCTATCATGCCCTGTGAGTTAGGCTATTTATGCATATGACACTCTAAGAATATTTTGCATGCAGGCACCTTGCTATGGAAATATATGCACTGACACTTTAATATAGCATTTTTTGCCTGCAGCCTCTACATTCTTTAACCCATTGGTATTTATCTTTTTTATGTACCTATCCGTTTCCATCAGATTAATGCATTACATGTGCCTGCACCCAGCTCACATTTTTGTATGTTTTAATCACTAAACGTTTTATGCATATCCACTTGAACCCCTTTGTTTCCCCTTTTTTGACAATAAAATATTTGCACTATTTATTCCTCTCTTCTCCTGTTTATTATAGGTACTAACCATGGAAGGTGCCGAAACATTTGCATCGGCCAATTTTCCTTTTTTTGCTGCAGATTATATTCTGCAACAAATCTGCAAGGAAAACATAAGCAACATGTGCACAATACTTCAGAATTCTCATTGACTTTGCTAGCATAAGAATAAAAAAATGCAAAAAAATGCATAAAAAAGCGCTACCCTTTTGCTTTCTGAACTGAGCCCCCTCTTCACACTGTCCTCTCACATTGTGCCCAGTCCTTATACTTTGCCCACTTATCACACTCCTCCTCCTCAGCATACTGTCCCCTCCTTGCTGTGGCCTCACACTATCCCCCCATGCTTCCCCCATTCCATACCATTACTCCCACACACTAACTAGCCTGCCTTCTGTGCCTCCTCATATTTTTCTCATCCCCCATAATTTATCATACTGTATCTGCATACATTGCCCCCCTCACTCCCTATACTGTGTCTGCAAACTTTCCCCTTTTTTCCTCATACTGTGTCTGCATACATTGCCCCCTCACTCTCCATACTGTATACACACCCATCCCCCTACTCCTCATACTGAGTCCACACTAATCTTGCCCCCTTGCTCCCCATACTGTGCCTTCATACATTCAAGTCCTTGCTCTTCATACTGTGTCTGTACCCATCCCCCTCACTCCTCATACTGATGCCTCACTCATCTTCCTTTGCTCTCAATACTGTGTCTCCATACATTGCACTGTTTACTCTCCATACTGTGTCTGCAAACATTTCCCACTGACCCTCCATACTGTGTCCGCATACATTCCCCCACTTTACCATACTGTGTCTGCACCCTCCACCCTCACTCCTCATACTGTGTCTGCATACATTCCTTCCCTTGCTCTCCATACTGTGTCTGCATTTATTCCCAGTGCTCTCCATACTGTATCTGCACCCATCCTCCACTCTCATCATAATATGTCCACACCAATCCCACATCACTCCTCATACTGTGTCCACATACATTGCCCCATCTACTTCCTCATACTGTGTCCACTCCCATCCCCATCACTCACCATGCTGTGTTTACATATACTACTCCCCTCACAACTTGTACTGTGTCTGCATACATTCCCTTCTCATTCGTTATACTGTGTCAGCATAAATTCCTCCACCTTCACTTCACATATGACCTGATCACACTGGTGATGAAGCCCTGACTTGAAAGTGCCAGTGGTCAGGGCTTGAATTGTACTCACCTCTGAAAGACTGGGAGCTGCGGCACTGCACTTCTCTGAGACAACTATCAGCTTGACTTCCGGCTCAGGGAATGGCTGAATCCCACTATAGCTGGGGGCAAAATGAAGCTGCTGGGGAGACAACTCGGACCACTGCATCAGAATGCCCATTAGTGCCCCCCTGCCAGCTGTGCCCAGGGCACATGCCCCACTCACCCCTCCCTGGATACACCTTTGTTATTATTAGTATACATACTACATATTAGGATAGGATCTTGGAGATGTAAATATCCCTTTAAGCATCGCCCCCAGTAGTGATCAGAGGATCCACTAGTTGGACAACCCTTTGTCAATCACCACAATTCCTCCATTTAAATATTAAGAGCCTGTACTCACCTCTGGTGTGGCGGCCGTTCCAGTGATGTTGTCTCCTGCTCTCCCAGGGCTTGTGTGACATTATCCTAAAGCCAATCAGCCAATTAGTGGCTGCTTCACACTCACATCTTTCAGATGAAATTGATACCAAGAAGAAGTGAGAACTGCTGCTGTTTTCTGATACCATCTGGATGTCAGTTACATCTGAAGACGGTGACAGTGAAGTGGCCGCAGACTGGCTGCATCGCTCACGTAATAATGTCACACAAGCCCCAGGAGAGCCAGTACTGACATCACTGAAGTGACGCCTGCACCAGAGATGAATATACAGTTAGGTCCAGAAATATTTGGACAGTGACACAAGTTTTGTTATTTTAGCTGTTTACAAAAACATGTTCAGAAATACAATTATATATATAATATGGGCTGAAAGTGCACACTCCCAGCTGCAATATGAGAGTTTTCACATCCAAATCGGAGAAAGGGTTTAGGAATCATAGCTCTGTAATGCATAGCCTCCTCTTTTTCAAGGGACCAAAAGTAATTGGACAAGGGACTCTAAGGGCTGCAATTAACTCTGAAGGCGTCTCCCTCGTTAACCTGTAATCAATGAAGTAGTTAAAAGGTCTGGGGTTGATTACAGGTGTGTGGTTTTGCATTTGGAAGCTGTTGCTGTGACTAGACAACATGCGGTCTAAGGAACTCTCAATTGAGGTGAAGCAGAACATCCTGAGGCTGAAAAAAAAGAAAAAAATCCATCAGAGAGATAGCAGACATGCTTGGAGTAGCAAAATCAGCAGTCGGGTACATTCTGAGAAAAAAGGAATTGACTGGTGAGCTTGGGAACTCAAAAAGGCCTGGGCATCCACGGATGACAACAGTGGTGGATGATCGCCGCATACTTTCTTTGGTGAAGAAGAACCCGTTCACAACATCAACTGAAGTCCAGAACACTCTCAGTGAAGTAGGTGTATCTGTCTCTAAGTCAACAGTAAAGAGAAGACTCCATGAAAGTAAATACAAAGGGTTCACATCTAGATGCAAACCATTCATCAATTCCAAAAATAGACAGGCCAGAGTTAAATTTTCTGAAAAACACCTCATGAAGCCAGCTCAGTTCTGGAAAAGTATTCTATGGACAGATGAGACAAAGATCAACCTGTACCAGAGTGATGGGAAGAAAAAAGTTTGGAGAAGAAAGGGAACGGCACATGATCCAAGGCATACCACATCCTCTGTAAAACATGGTGGAGGCAACGTGATGGCATGGGCATGCATGGCTTTCAATGGCACTGGGTCACTTGTGTTTATTGATGACATAACAGCAGACAAAAGTAGCCGGATGAATTCTGAAGTGTACCGGGATATACTTTCAGCCCAGATTCAGCCAAATGCCGCAAAGTTGATCGGACGGCGCTTCATAGTACAGATGGACAATGACCCCAAGCATACAGCCAAAGCTACCCAGGAGTTCATGAGTGCAAAAAAGTGGAACATTCTGCAATGGCCAAGTCAATCACCAGACCTTAACCCAATTGAGCATGCATTTCACTTGCTCAAATCCAGACTTAAGACGGAAAGACCCACAAACAAGCAAGACCTGAAGGCTGCGGCTGTAAAGGCCTGGCAAAGCATTAAGAAGGAGGACACCCAGCGTTTGGTGATGTCCATGGGTTCCAGACTTAAGGCAGTGATTGCCTCCAAAGGATTCGCAACAAAATATTGAAAATAAAAATATTTTGTTTGGGTTTGGTTTATTTGTCCAATTACTTTTGACCTCCTAAAATGTGGAGTGTTTGTAAAGAAATGTGTACAATTCCTACAATTTCTATCAGATATTTTTGTTCAAACCTTCAAATTAAACGTTACAATCTGCACTTGAATTCTGTTGTAGAGGTTTCATTTCAAATCCAATGTGGTGGCATGCAGAGCCCAACTCGCGAAAATTGTGTCACTGTCCAAATATTTCTGGACCTAACTGTAGTTGTTAATATTTTACATGAGGTGACGATGGTGATTGAGAAGTGGTTGTATGAGTAGTGGACAACTCCTTTAAACTACGAGCTATTGATAACTACACTGGATGTTGCCTTTTATCCATTTACTCATCCAAATACAATTTGTACTTTCCGGACAGACAGAGATTAATCACCATTGAGGCGCAGAGTCAAATGTTTTGGAAGACTCTAAATATACAACATCCAGCACTGGGCCTCTGTCCAAATTCATTTTCTCTTCCCTATAACAAGCAGGCAGATTGTTTTACAAGACCATATTTCATGAAGCCACATTGGATGTTTACATGTATATTAACACAATTGCTCATAAAACCCCCCAAATGTTTGGTGTGCTGAAATTATAGCTATTGATATGTCATTGACCGACCCCAGTGTCTTTTTCATCAGAGTAACTTCCTCTGTCATGTTACATAGCTGGTTTACAACAAACATAACAACTTGTAATGATGGAAGCAATCTGGTTCAGACACTTTCATGTTTTAATTGCTTATAGTGACACATTGATTATTGTGTTATCTGTGACCAAAAACACCAGTCTTTGTCTAATTCTGTCGTTTTCATTTAACACTTCACTTGTTCTTCAGGGACTGTTTTTGTGCCTGTAGTAACTTTCTTGTTATGTCGCTCCATGAAAGAATGTTACCGCATGCATTAGATATCCAACAGATCATTCCCTACCCTTCCTAATTATGGTGAAATTTTCCACAAATATTTGGGATACGGCACTGGGCACTTCTTGTTCGGTTGATTGATGGGGTACACCATCTATCCGGATATAATGGGGCATAGAATCAAAAATACTCCTGAAATTCAAGATCACTTTATGATCGGTAGCGGTCCAGCCTCTGGAACCCCACTGATCCTGAGAATAGATGGACCATATTGCAGGTGGAGCACTGCTTCCCCATCTAATTGTCCTTTTATAATAGGTCTGCTCCTCTGGTGCTAATTCATTAAGGTGTCGGCACCAGATTTCTGGTGTAAATATATTTTTGTGCAAATTGGAAGCTGCGCAAAAACATTGCAACTTTTGGCATTTTTTTTGCTAGACTCGACAGCTACACCAATATGGTTTTGCCATCCCATAAATTCACTGAGTGGAGTACATTTATGGTGAAGGGACATGCCAGTTAAAGCACAACTACAGCATTTGTTTGTTGTTTTGGAGCTCAAGTGGTGCTTTAAATGTAAGGTCCCTGTTCCTAATAATATACTTCACCTTTGACCGACACAATGTCTAGTCTGTGGCGCTTCCTTGTGACTGCAACTTCTGGCTGGTCAGAAGTCAAAAGTTATGTCAGAAAGCTCTCAATGCCAATCTGTGACAACCAGTGCATGGCTCACATAGAATTTCATAGAATTTATTGAGGTCAGTAACAGACTACGCCGTCATGGATTAAAATTCTGCAGGGCACGCAAGGTCCCTTTACTCACGCTAGCACATGTCCAGGCCCATTTGAAGTTTAACAATGATCATCTGGTAAGGTGGAGACCTCATACTTTTAGGGTGCTTTTTTGCAAAGGGGACAGGATGACTGCACCGTATTGAAGGGAGGATTAATGGAGTCATGTATCGCAAGATTTTGGCCAGCAACCTCCTTCCCTCAGTAAGAGCACTGAAGATGGGTCATGGCTGGGTCTTCCAGCATGACAATGACACAAAATTCACAGCCAGGGCAACTAAGGAGTGGCTCCACAAAAAGCATTTCAAGATCCTGGAGTGGCCTAGCTAGTTTCTAGATCTGATCCCAATAGAAAATCTTTGGAGGGAGCTGAAACTCAATGTTGGCAGCGAAAGCCCTGAAAACTGAAAGATCTGGAGAAGATCTGTATGGAGGAGTCAAAATCCCTGCTGCAGTGTGTGCAAACCTGGTCAAGAACTACAGGAAACGTCTGACCTCTGTAATTGCAAATAAAGGTTTCTGTACCAAATATTAAGTTCTGTGTTTATATTGTATCAAATTCTTATTGTGACACCCTGGCAGAACCAGGTAGTCACACAGTGTAGCCCCCCACACAACACCGCTCCCACACAGGGTTAAATCAGCCAACCTGAAAAACTGGTCACCCCTTCAGGGAAGTACAGACACACTAGTGGGCAAGACCAGGCAGAAGGAAAACGCCCACCTAGGGGTCTGGAGAGCCCGAGGGCGGGAAAACTGTCAGATAAGTTTGGAGTGGAGTGGGGGAGATGAGCTCAGGCAGCCAAGGCCTGAAGCTTAAGCTGACAGGTGCCAGGGTCGGAGCCCTGACACCTTGGCTAGGTGGCGGACAGTAGCCAGTGCCAGAAAAAGATTTGAAGACGGCTGCTGGAGATCTGAAGTGGACCAGGACAGGGCTGTAGCCCGCCGGTGCCGATACCAGAGAACCGACCCAGAAATCGTGCACAGAGGGGGTACTTGGACCTGAAGCCAGGACCGGCACCAACGGCCTAGCTAATTAACCAATTGACGGCAGAATTTTAGGTCCTGTCCCAACCTAAGTCCTGAAAAGTAGACAACCAACCACAGAGAGGGATAGGGAATCCGCAAGGGCCCAGTAGATCCCACGGGTCAGCGTCTGATGGGCATGACTCCCAACCATAGGACCGGGAGCGGACTTCCCGTGTTACACACTGGGAAGTCTATCTTAGAGCAGCACAAAGTGCAGAGGAGAAAGGCATTGACTGCTAGCCCGGGTGAGGGACCTGATACACCCGTTTGCGGAGGCCGGCCATCATCACCTTGGTTTACCAAAAGAACTGTGTGTTTACTGACTCCACACCTGAGTGTAACCTCATCCAGCACCAGGACCACCGAACCGTAAGGGGTACTTTACACACTGCGACATTGCTGCCGATATATCGTCGGGGTCATGTCGTTAGTGACACACATCCGGCGCCTGTAGCGACATCGCAGCGTGTGACACAAATGAGCGATGATCAACGAGCGCAAAAACGTGCAAAATCGTTGCTTGTTGACACGTCGTTCATTTCGATAATATCGGTGCTGCTGCAGGTACAATGTTGTTGTCGTTCCTGCGGCAGCACACATCGCTATGTGTGATGCCGCTGGAACGACAAACATCTCCTTTCCTGTGTCCACCGGAAAAGGAGGAAGGAAGGAGGTGGGCTGCATGTTCCGGCCGCTCATCTCTTCCCTTCCTTTTCTATTGGGCGGTGGTTCAATGATGCTGCTGTGACACTGAACGAACCGCCCCCTTAGAAAGGAGGTGGTTCGCCAGTCACAGCGACGTCGCAGAGCAGGTATGTGCGTGTGATGCTGCCATAGCGATAATGTTCGCTACGGCAGTGATCACCACATATCGGCCGTGCGACGGGGGCGGGTGCTATCGCGCGCGACATCGCTAGCAAATGCTAGCGATGTTGCAACGTGTAAAGCCCGCCTAAGTGTGCTGATCCCTGCAACCCTGCACAACACTGGGCCCCAAGGCATCCATCCCTGCCCACGGAGGGGTTAACATCCAGCTGCCAACACATCTCCCCCGGGTATCCCATCACAGCAGCGGTGGTTCTACATCTCACCACACACCGTGGGTGGCGTCACAGAAATCCCATCCAATTATGTCCCCCTTTTAATTCGAAGTGTCCGCGCGACCCCCGGGTCCGGAGAGCCACACCGTAGATCCTGATCCGAGCAGCACCGGTTGCGGTTGCTGGCACGGGGGCGGCACATTATTTTATGCAATAAAATGCAAATCAATTATTTCAAAATCTTACAATGTGATTTTCTGGATTTTTATTATTCTTTCACAGTTGAAGTTACCTATAATAAAAATGACAGACCTCTCCATTATTTGTAGGTGGAAAAACTTGCAAAATCGGTCGTGTATCAAATACTTGTTTTCCCCACTGTATATAGTAGTTTCTAAAATGTAAAAAGAGATAATTATCTCTCAAAAAATCAGCGCTGAATTAAGGGTATAATTATATTTATTGCTATCCTTATTCTAAAAAATACAGCGACAATAACATGTACAAAATTTTGCAAATAACTTATAAGTATGTATACACAGATGTAATTTGCAATTATAACTTACAAGTAAAGCAAGTCTAAAAAGCATGGAGCCCCGGCCGGCGGCAACCACAATCAATTGAATAAAATATGAAATTAAAATATATTCATAAAAAGATTATGCAATCTCCCAGAAAAAGGGGATTTTTTCCAGAGGTCTATTCAATGCAACAAGATCCAATGAAAATGTACTAACAGTACCTGTCCGTGATATCACATCAATAGTGTAGGTAGATTTTACAGGAGCTGTTACTCCTCCACATATTACAGTCTTCAATACAAGCCACGCGCTCCACACAAATCAAGAGCTCTTGGTAGTTTTAAACCTACCGCATTCCTGGCAGGGAGCATAGCAGGAATGCAACAATACACCGGGAACCCCTGACAGATCCCCAGCGCAGGTTACCTGAAAAAACAACGGACAGAGGAGCTCCGTATAGTGTGGTCCCAGCGCGATGCGACTTTCTTCTGCCTGGATGGAGTTAACGTAGTGCAGATCTTCCCTGTACGGAATCTTCAAGCCCGGAGGTACCAGGGCTTACAGGGCACTATTGCATACTGAGGTTCAAAGAAACCAAGTCTTTCCGGAGTAAGATTCCTCCGCTTAACTGCTTGGGCGTCCACCCGTTAGACACAATGCAGGTTACAAGGTCCAAGGTAGAACAGACAATCAAGTCTTCACCATAGAGAATGAACTGAGCAATATCCGACGCGTGTTTCGGGGGCATTACCAGTCCCCTTCCTCAAGGATGGCCCAGTTGTTCCTTTGAATACTATTTATAGTCTGATGAAGCGCTCGTCATTTTCCACAGACACCGGAGTGAAGGTGAGGGAAGCGGTCACCGGCCCCAGATCCACAGTGATTGAAGATCCATCACTGTGGATCTGGGGCCGGTGACCGTTTCCCTCACCTTCTCTCCGGTGTTTGTGGAAGATGACGAGAGCTTAATCAGACTATTCTGCCCTTCCAGAAACTGCACCATTCGTGGCTACTGGCGGCGGAGAAAGGCTACCCTGTGGTGCCACCTGAAAACCACCAAGGGCAGTAGCAAGGTAAGGCTGAGTAAGGGGACTACTCGGTAGACCAAGCCCGCATGGGGAAACAGGTCCCCAGGCCTGCCAAACCTGCTGGTGAGGGCACTTTATGCGCCTCACCAACCACACAGAGTCTGCAGCTACAGCAGCAACAAGGGGGCCCATAAGGATGACAGAGCCTGAAAACGTCTTACCTTGGTCCACGCTGCCCGCCAACAGGCCAGAAAGGGGAGAACGGCAGAAGCAACTTCCCTGGGTGATCCCCGCAATACTACACGTAGGAGTCACCTCAAAACAAGAAGGGCTAGGAAGGCGAGTCAGCAGTCACCCCTACATCAGCCGAAGGGATACCTGGTTCATCATAGCATCGCTAGGGTTAACTCACCCCTGCCATCTGAAAGTGAGTAAAAACCCTGAAAGAAATTGCTGTTTTGTGTGTGAGTTCTTCTGCGACCTGTGGTACTAAACACTTACACCGGGCCCTGGGGCCAGCCTCACTCTCGGGAGGCCACAACATCTAACTGCACCGATCATCAGCCCCAGGCGTTCCCTAAACTGCAGTGGCAGTCACCCTGACCGCAATACCGAGAGTGGCGTCACGAAACCCATTGAAGGTAACCTATCTGTGACCAGAAGATTCCCTGCACTGTGGTGTCCCTGAGCAGGAACAGCGCTCCTGGGGCGGCACAGCTTCTCTGGCATCACGAACAGGATAAGGACTAGACCTGTTTAGACAGGTGACCGTGTGCCTTGGCGTGCCGTTTGAAAAATTTGAAGTGCCGCCATATTGCCACCATCGAAAGTGCGCCAAGAAACAACAGCAGCCCGTGCTAGAAGAAGTAACCGCACACAAAGAGGTGTAGCTACCCAGAGAACCCCTGCAGCATTTTGACCTTGCAAGCGATGAAGATGGATGCAGAAAGAAGATGGCTCCTGCAAGCGGAGGCCAGGAGGAGCTCGGATGGATCAGGCCTGTGATTGCCGCTGAGCTGAAGGCTGAAGTCGGGAGGATGGCTGACAGGATGAAGGAGCAGAGCAGACAGGAGATAGCCATGTGGGGGAAGGAGATGGTGCTGGCCATAAGGAATTTGCAGACGTCTGTGCGGCGAGGCCTGCGTGGAGGTGCCGCCCACACCCATCCGGAGCCCACACCAGCGATGGCGACCCTGCTGCAGAGCATCTCCGGCCTAGCACTGGGTGAGTCCCGCACTGCCCTTGCCCGATCAGGTGTGCTGACCCTGCCAGCGTTACTACCGGAGGCTGCTGCGATGCCCGCTGCGATCTCTGCTGCGATCCTGGAGGCGATTCCTGCTGCGATCCCAGAGGCGATCCCTGCTGCGATCCTGGAGGCGCTCCCTGCTGCGATCCCGGAAGCGATCCCGACTGAAGTCCTTGCTGCGACATCTGGTGCAAAAGCGTCCCGCCCGGCCAGACCAGACCAGGCCGCAGAATCGTCCCATCCAGCCAGACCAAGCCGCAGCCACGTCACGCACGGCCAGACCAGACCAGGCCGCGACACCTTCTACATCGGCCAGACAAGCCCAGGCCGCAACACCTTCGACCTGCAGACTAGAAGCGGTTATAGTGCCCCAGTCGCAGACTGGGGATGCCGCTCATTGGTTCCTGCCAGAAGAGGCCGAAGAGGCAGCTCGACTTAAAGAAGACTTAAAGGCTCGGTTCCTAGCCAACCTGGCGGACATGTACTTGGTCCCCAGGCTGCCGTTCGGACCCGGAGCATTCCCAGCAACCTCCATGTCAGAGAGGAGTCCACCACCCTGGCCCTCTGATGAAAGTTCATCCCCAGAGCTGCTGCCAGAACAACCGGAGGAGTGCCCAGCACCTCTAAGGGGGAGGAGGATAGGCCTAGAGCCTGAAGTGACGATTCCGAAACAGCCGGAGGAGGACGCAGCACCCTTAGGAAGTAAGGGAGGCCCGGAGGTCACGCTGTTTTCCCCCCACCGCTGGGAAGAGGTTACAACACCCCCTGCTGAGGAAGAAGACCTGACAGCCTACATGCCAAGTATGTACGTCACCTGGGAGCCGGCTGAAGAACATGTGATGGTGATGAGGAGGCCAGCCTGCAGAGGACTGGAGGCTCGTTAATGTGAAATAAAGAACAGTGAAGTTTACAGCGTTACAAGTTAAAGCAACGTTAAAGAAAAAGTTCAAGATTATGTGCCCACATAAACTGATGTGAGAGCCCTGTTTTACAACACCTTTGCACCCGGTTTGTGCATTTCTAACAAGGACCATAAGGCTATGAACTGGCTATAGGCACAAACTCTCGCAGTGTATGATAGGTTACCTTTTAGGTACCACCACCAGAGCACGCCCGTTTATGGGGCCTGGCTCCTCTGTGACCAGAGAGCACGCCTGTTTATGGGGCCTGGCTCTCCACCACTAAAGAAGCGGTTACGTCTGTTTGCAACGACCTGACCAAGAAAGCCGCCTCTACATTCCTGCCAGAAGAGGCCGAAGACGCGGCTCGACGGGAGGGGGGCTTGCCTTCAACCACCAGCCCCAGGAGAGGAAGATTGGAGGAAAAGTATGGGGAAACAGATGGCCCAGACCTGGTTGCTAAAAGAACCTGTGACCTGCCTCCTGAGAGGGTTTTGGGTGGGTAACGGACTTGTGGGTGGAGGGTGGTGATGTATTTTACCTGGTATGTTTTATAATGTTTTTATGATGTTTTACATGTTTTTGCCTTTTAAAATGTTTTGTCTTACAGCCCGAGGACGTGCTGTTGGTAACTATGGGGGAATGTGGCACCCCTGACCTGGTCAGGCACCACTGAGTACTGTACCCATGCTGGGTCAGTACAACACAGGTAATCCCAGAGGCTGACTAGGGTGTGAACAAACATGGAACACTTAATAACCAGAACACATGCAGAGCTAGAGGGGACCCCATGGTAGATCCAGGTAGGGGGCGTGGCCCTCGCCTCCCAGCTAGTGGAGGGTGATGTCACTGGGAACAGGGAGTTGTGCAGAGGCAGCCGAAGGAGCAGGAGGTGTAGAGTCGCGTCTGGACGGCAGAGCAGAGGAGCAGGGCCCTTCCAGACACTGCACCGTTCGTGGCTGCTGGCGGGGGAAAAAGGCTACCCTGTGCCGGTGCCGCCTGAAAACCACCTAGGGCAGTGGCAAGAGGTGGCTGAGTAAGGGGACTACTCGGTAGACCAAGCCCGCACAGAAAAACAGGTCCCCAAAACAGAGGCCCATTCAGTTGGCCTGCCAAACCTGCTGCTGAGGACACTTTATGCTCCTCACCAACCACACAGAGTCCGCAGCTACAGCAGCAACGAGGGGGCCCATAAGGAGGACAGAGCCTGGAGCCGTCTTACCTTGCTCCACGCTGCCCGCAAACGGTCCAGAAAGGGGAGAACAGCAGAAGCGACTTCCCTGGGTGATCCCCGCAATACTACACGTAGGAGTCACCTCAAAACAAGAAGGGCTAGGAAGGTGAGTCAGCAGTCACCCCCTATCAGCCGAAGGGATACCTGGTTCCTCCTGGCTCATCATAGCATCGTCCGGGTTAACTCACCCATGCCATCTGAAAGTGAGTAAAAACCCTGAAAGACATTGCTGTTTTGTGTATGAGTTCTTCTGCGACCTGTGGTACTACACACTTACATCGGGCCCTGGGGCCAGCCTCACTCTCGAGAGGCCACAACATCTAACTGCACCGACCATCAGCCCCAGGCGTTCCCTAAACTGCAGTGCCCTGACCGCAATAACCGAGAGTGGCGTCACGAATCCCATTGAAGTTCACCTATCTGTGACCAGAAGATTCCCTGCACTGTGGTGTCCCCGAACAGGAACAGTGCTCCTGCGGCGGCACATGTGCACATACCCTTAGTGTAATAACTAGAGATGAGCGAACCGGTCCCGGTTCTGCTCGAGGTCGGTTCGCCGAACGGAGGTCCCGTTCGAGTTCGGCTCGTCGAACGTTCGACGAACCGAACTCGAACTACATAGGAAACAATGGCAGGCAATCACAAACACAGAAAAACACCTAGAAAACACCCTCAAAGGTGTCCAAAAGGTGACAAACAACTCACAACACAACACAAACACATGGGAAAGTGACAAGGACATATACTCATGCCAAAACAAAACAGCTGGACAAGGAAAAAGAGGAGGACACACAGATATATGAGTATATGCAAGGAAACATCGATTCCATTATTGTGCAACTTGAGCCCTGCTCATTTTAGGCTTCCAATCTGGATAAATTGCCTGAGCTCGCCACGTACGCCTTGGGGATCTTGTCATGTCCTGCAGCCAGCGTTCTCTCGGAACCTGTCTTCAGTGCTGCTGGGGGTCTGCTGGCAGATAAGCACACGCGTCTGTCCACTGACAATGTGGACATGGCTCTCAGAGGACTTTTCTTCCCCTGGGTGAGCCAGGGGACGGGAAAGGCACGCGTATTTTTGAGAGTGCTTCATGCAAAGCATCTTTTTCATTTTGAAAAGGGGCATCAACCGATGTCAGTCAAGTGGGGTGTGTGTGGCCCAATTAGTGGCAACGAGGGAGACTGTGGTTGGAGTCCCCTCGCTGTGTTTCTAAAAGAACCAAGATGAACAAGTCATGGCTCTCAGAGGACTTTTCTTCCCCTGGGTCAGCCAGGGGACGGGAAAGGCACGCGTATTTTTGAGAGTGCTTCATACAAAGCATCTTTTTCATTTTGAAAACGGGCATCAACCGATGTCAGTCAAGTGGGGTGTGTGTGGCCCAATTAGTGGCAACGAGGGAGACTGTGGTTGGAGTCCCCTCGCTGTGTTTCTAAAAGAACCAAGATGAACAAGTCATGGCTCTCAGAGGACTTTTCTTCCCCTGGGTCAGCCAGGGGACGGGAAAGGCACGCGGATTTTTGAGAGTGCTTCATGCAAAGCATCTTTTTCATTTTGAAAAGGGGCATCAACCGATGTCAGTCAAGTGGGGTGTGTGTGGCCCAATTAGTGGCAACGAGGGAGACTGTGGTTGGAGTCCCCTCGCTGTGTTTCTAAAAGAACCAAGATGAACAAGTCATGGCTCTCAGAGGACTTTTCTTCCCCTGGGTCAGCCAGGGGACGGGAAAGGCACGCGTATTTTTGAGAGTGCTTCATGCAAAGCATCTTTTTCTTTTTGAAAAGGGGCATCAACCGATGTCAGTCAAGTGGGGTGTGTGTGGCCCAATTAGTGGCAACGAGGGAGACTGTGGTTGGAGTCCCCTAGCTGTGTTTCTAAAAGAACCAAGATGAACAAGTCATGGCTCTCAGAGGACTTTTCTTCCCCTGGGTCAGCCAGGGGACGGGAAAGGCACGCGTATTTTTGAGAGTGCTTCATGCAAAGCATCTTTTTCATTTTGAAAATGGGCATCAACCGATGTCAGTCAAGTGGGGTGTGTGTGGCCCAATTAGTGGCAACGAGGGAGACTGTGGTTGGAGTCCCCTCGCTGTGTTTCTAAAAGAACCAAGATGAACAAGTCATGGCTCTCAGAGGACTTTTCTTCCCCTGGGTCAGCCAGGGGACGGGAAAGGCACGCGTATTTTTGAGAGTGCTTCATGCAAAGCATCTTTTTCATTTTGAAAAGGGGCATCAACCGATGTCAGTCAAGTGGGGTGTGTGTGGCCCAATTAGTGGCAACGAGGGAGACTGTGGTTGGAGTCCCCTCGCTGTGTTTCTAAAAGAACCAAGATGAACAAGTCATGGCTCTCAGAGGACTTTTCTTCCCCTGGGTCAGCCAGGGGACGGGAAAGGCAAGCGTATTTTTGAGAGTGCTTCATGCAAAGCATCTTTTTCATTTTGAAAAGGGGCATCAACCGATGTCAGTCAAGTGGGGTGTGTGTGGCCCAATTAGTGGCAACGAGGGAGACTGTGGTTGGAGTCCCCTCGCTGTGTTTCTAAAAGAACCAAGATGAACAAGTCATGGCTCTCAGAGGACTTTTCTTCCCCTGGGTCAGCCAGGGGACGGGAAAGGCACGCGTATTTTTGAGAGTGCTTCATGCAAAGCATCTTTTTCTTTTTGAAAAGGGGCATCAACCGATGTCAGTCAAGTGGGGTGTGTGTGGCCCAATTAGTGGCAACGAGGGAGACTGTGGTTGGAGTCCCCTCGCTGTGTTTCTAAAAGAACCAAGATGAACAAGTCATGGCTCTCAGAGGACTTTTCTTCCCCTGGGTCAGCCAGGGGACGGGAAAGGCACGCGTATTTTTGAGAGTACTTCATGCAAAGCATCTTTTTCATTTTGAAAAGGGGCATCAACCGATGTCAGTCAAGTGGGGTGTGTGTGGCCCAATTAGTGGCAAAGAGGGAGACTGTGGTTGGAGTCCCCTCGCTGTGTTTCTAAAAGAACCAAGATGAACAAGTCATGGCTCTCAGAGGACTTTTCTTCCCCTGGGTCAGCCAGGGGACGGGAAAGGCACGCGTATTTTTGAGAGTGCTTCATGCAAAGCATCTTTTTCATTTTGAAAAGGGGCATCAACCGATGTCAGTCAAGTGGGGTGTGTGTGGCCCAATTAGTGGCAACGAGGGAGACTGTGGTTGGAGTCCCCTCGCTGTGTTTCTAAAAGAACCAAGATGAACAAGTCATGGCTCTCAGAGGACTTTTCTTCCCCTGGGTCAGCCAGGGGACGGGAAAGGCACGCGTATTTTTGAGAGTGCTTCATGCAAAGCATCTTTTTCATTTTGAAAAGGGGCATCAACCGATGTCAGTCAAGTGGGGTGTGTGTGGCCCAATTAGTGGCAACGAGGGAGACTGTGGTTGGAGTCCCCTCGCTGTGTTTCTAAAAGAACCAAGATGAACAAGTCATGGCTCTCAGAGGACTTTTCTTCCCCTGGGTCAGCAAGGGGATGGGAAAGGCACGCGTATTTTTGAGAGTGCTTCATGCAAAGCATCTTTTTCTTTTTGAAAAGGGGCATCAACCGATGTCAGTCAAGTGGGGTGTGTGTGGCCCAATTAGTGGCAACGAGGGAGACTGTGGTTGGAGTCCCCTCGCTGTGTTTCTAAAAGAACCAAGATGAACAAGTCATGGCTCTCAGAGGACTTTTCTTCCCCTGGGTCAGCCAGGGGACGGGAAAGGCACGCGTATTTTTGAGAGTGCTTCATGCAAAGCATCTTTTTCTTTTTGAAAAGGGGCATCAACCGATGTCAGCCAAGTGGGGTGTGTGTGGCCCAATTAGTGGCAACGAGGGAGACTGTGGTTGGAGTCCCCTCGCTGTGTTTCTAAAAGAACCAAGATGAACAAGTCATGGCTCTCAGAGGACTTTTCTTCCCCTGGGTAAGCCAGGGGACGGGAAAGGCACGCGTATTTTTGAGAGTGCTTCATGCAAAGCATCTTTTTCATTTTGAAAAGGGGCATCAACCGATGTCAGTCAAGTGGGGTTTGTGTGGCCCAATTAGTGGCAACGAGGGAGACTGTGGTTGGAGTCCCCTCGCTGTGTTTCTAAAAGAACCAAGAGGAACAAGTCATGGCTCTCAGAGGACTTTTCTTCCCCTGGGTCAGCCAGGGGACAGGAAAGGCACGCGTATTTTTGAGAGTGCTTCATGCAAAGCATCTTTTTCTTTTTGAAAAGGGGCATCAACCGATGTCAGTCAAGTGGGGTGTGTGTGGCCCAATTAGTGGCAACGAGCGAGACTGTGGTTGGAGTCCCCTCGCTGTGTTTCTAAAAGAACCAAGATGAACAAGTCATGGCTCTCAGAGGACTTTTCTTCCCCTGGGTCAGCCAGGGGACGGGAAAGGCACGCGTATTTTTGAGAGTGCTTCATGCAAAGCATCTTTTTCTTTTTGAAAAGGGGCATCAACCGATGTCAGTCAAGTGGGGTGTGTGTGGCCCAATTAGTGGCAACGAGGGAGACTGTGGTTGGAGTCCCCTCGCTGTGTTTCTAAAAGAACCAAGATGAACAAGTCATGGCTCTCAGAGGACTTTTCTTCCCCTGGGTCAGCCAGGGGACGGGAAAGGCACGCGTATTTTTGAGAGTGCTTCATGCAAAGCATCTTTTTCATTTTGAAAAGGGGCATCAACCGATGTCAGTGAAGTGGGGTGTGTGTGGCCCAATTAGTGGCAACGAGGGAGACTGTGGTTGGAGTCCCCTCGCTGTGTTTTACATGCTTTTAGAAGGGCATGACATGGCTTGGAGGTTGACTTTCAGCATCTGCAAACTGTTGGCTACCAAAATGCTGCCTTTCCAACACCTGTGGTTATAGACAATGAGGAACATACTGATGAAGATAAGACGCAGATACCCGATTGGGATGACAACTTAAATATTCAGTCAGGGCAAGAAGAGGCTCGGTCTGAGGGGGAGGGGAGTGCAACCACAACAATTGATGATGAAGTTCTAGATCCCACCTACTGTCAACCCACAGTCAGACACTCGAGGAGGTCAACAGAGGCGGTGGAGGAGGATGCAACCGACGACGAAGTTACCTTGCGCTTTCCTGGACAGAGTCGGAGCACTGGTAGCACGTCTACAACTGCATCCTCAGCCACCACTCTGCCTCTGAGCATTATTCGGGGTGGATCAACAGGTCGCATGGCCTCTAAGCCTTGCCTAGCCTGGTCCTTTTTTGACATAGAAAAAGATCGCCCAAATTATGTGATCTGTAAAATTTGTCATGGTTCTATTAGTAGAGGTCAAAACCTCAGCAGTTTGACAACTTCTTCCATGAATCGTCACATGAATAAATATCATATGGCCCGGTGGGAAGCTCACCGTGCTGCAATGCGGCCTAGCGGAGCGAACCATCCACCGCCTGCCCCTTCCAGTGCATCCGCGCGCTCGTCATCTTCTAGGACTGTGGGGACAGCTGTCACACCTGTTTTTCCACCCACAACTTCCACCACTGTAACCGCAACAGGCAGGTTGCTTGGTAGGTCGTCAGTTGGTTTGGAAGGGGAAACAAGTGAGTGTGTACAGCTTTCTCAGACATCGATAGCACCAACGTTGGATGAAGGCAACGTCATGTCTCCGCCTGCACTTTCCTCACAAACCTGCATTTTTCCAGGGACACCCTACTCAACACCGTCTACACACAGCAGCCAGATCTCTGTCCCTCAGATGTGGTCAAATAAAAGGCCACTTCCTGCGACCCATGACAAAGCGAAGAGGTTGACTCTATCCCTCTGTAAGCTGTTGGCTACCGAAATGCTGCCTTTCCGCCTAGTGGACACACAGGATTTTAGAGACCTTATGTCTGTCGCTGTGATCCAGTACAAGATGCCCAATCACCACTGCTTCTCCAAGAAAAGCATGCCCGCGCTACACCAGCATGTCGCACACAACATCACCACTTCCTTGAGAAACTCTGTGTGCGACAGGGTGCATTTCAACACAGATACTTGGACCAGTAAGCATAGACAGGGTCATTACATGTCACTGACTGGGCACTGGCAAACTATGGTGAGAGATGGAGAAGGGTCTGCTGTCCAAGTCTTGCCGTCCCCATGAGTTGTTTCAATCCTTCTTCTGTATGTAGAAGTTAATACACTGCTTCTGCCTCTTCAACCTCGTGTGGGTCCTCCACCTTGGCGCAAACCCTGTGTGGTCAGGCCACCCTTCCTTGTAACTGAGCACAAGGACTACCACACACCTCCTTACTATGCTGGCAGCAGAGCTCAATGCCATCAGGCGGTCAAAGTTTTACTTTGAAATGTATGGGAAATGTGAGTCACACCGCTGAGAAGTTGTGGACGGTTAGCTCTGGATACCGAGTTTCATCAATGGTTGTCTCCACTCAACCAGCAGCCAAGGAAGGCCGGGTGCGACAATGATGCAAACATGGGTGCGGCCCTTCGCTGTGACAATGTGACACACATGGCTTGTGTGGTTCACGTGTTGAACCTGGTTGTCCAGCAATTTTTAAAGCACTATCCTGGACCACATGGCCTTCTGCAGAGAGCACGGTGTAACGCCTTCCTTGATCCACACACTCAGATGGGCTGTTAATGATAGGCTAGAGGGAAGCCACTCACCAAGCAGGACCCCTAGAACCCTGAAACCCTTTAACCCCTATACAGGGATTAGGAATTGCACAGGGCCCAAGGTGATTAATACCTGTGGAAGGCTGCAGTTCCAGAGAATAGTAGTCAGGCAGGGTCAAAACATTAATTGAGGAACAGGAACAGAATGGGACGGCCAGGACTTAATCAGAAAACAAGCATAGGTGAAATGCGGATCGGCCAACAAGGTACATAAACAGCAAGCAGGAAAAGTAGTCAGGTAACAAGCACACAAAATCATAAAACTGAACTGGGGGTAAAAGTAACCAGAGGTCATAGCTATGTCTGGCAGTGGTCTGCAGACAGGATGGGCATAAAAAAGGGTGTGGTGTCTTCCCATTGGTTGTAGCTGAATGATGGTATTTCATCTGTGAGATACCCACCAGCTACATTCAGCCAGAGATTCTGCATCTGTCAAGGTAATGCAGCCCAGTGGGTGAGCATAACCTGCGTCCACCTGCGCCGCTGGCATCGACTCCTCTCCCATCATCAGCACTATTCATGAAAGGAACACGTTGTCACCTGGCGACCGGAGTACAAATTGACGGAGCGGACTCCGTTGGTGACTTAACAGCCGTGTGCGGCAATGATGCAAACCTGGCTGCGGGCCATCGTCAGGGCAATGTGACACACGTGCCTTGTATGACTCACGTGTTGAACCTAATTCTCCAACAATTTTTAAAACACCATCACGGCCTACATGGCCTTGTGCAGCGTGCACGCTCGCTATGTGCTCACTTCCATCGTGCGCACACAGCAGCTCAACAACTTTCGTCGCTACAGAAGTCTTTAGGTCTGGTGGTTAAACGCCTGAAATGCGATGTGCCCACACGCAGGAATTTGAATCTGCACATGTTGCAGCGTTTGTGGCAGCACCGCCGAACCCTGCTGCAATACGTTATGACATATAGCCTGGGATAACTTGATCCAGAGGTGGTGCAGATCACGCTGCTGGAGTGGTGTCAGATCAAGGACCTATGCACCCTGCTACACAGTTTACAAATGTCGACGAAGATGTTTAGCACTGGCAATGTCATTCTCAGCGTGACAATTCTGGTCATCTACATGATGGAGCGCACTGTAATTATTATTCGGAGTCAGGTGTTGGGACAAGAGGAAGGGGAGGAAGTACAGGAGGAGTCATATGCGGAAGGGATAACAAGATCTACGAGGTCCAGATGGTCAGCGGCACCTATGCGGCAGTCATGGTGAGGGAGAGGGATTAACAAGGGCGCATAGTATCAGCAAAAAGTGTTGAGGAAGGTGCAGGAGCCCATGAAGAAATGGAGGACGAACTGGCGATGGACATGGAAGACTCAGCAGATGAGTGAGAGCTTGCTCACATTTCGGTTGTGCGAGGTTGTGGTGAGAGGGCAGAGGAAGGAGGCACGATTCTCACCTCTCTGCCACCAACACACCAAGGACTTGGTCCTCCTGGATGCACAAGACACATCAGCGGCTTCTTGCTGCACTACCTACAACATGACCCTCGGATTGTACGAATTCAAAGTAATCCAGAATACTGGGTTGCCACACTGTTACATCCCCGGTACAAGACAAAATTTGGCAAAATAATTCCTGCCATAGAAATGGACGCACGTATACAGGAGTATCTGCAGAATGTGGTACGCAATCTTAGATCTACTTTTCCACTAAACACCAGTGCTGCACAGAGTGAATCTCAACGCTTTATCATGGATAGGAGGAAATGGTCTTTTACTTGTCCACATCGGAGGGACCGAGGGATGGCTGCTGTGCTGAGATGGCGTTGAGTACGGTGTCCCTGCAGAGTTGCACTTTTGGTCATATACCAAAATGAGTTGAAAAAGGACAGATGCTGGTGGAAAGGGGAACAGGTGTGTTGGAAAGGGGAAAAATGTTTTGGTCCGTGGATTTGGTGGTTAAGCAACAGTAACATTTGCTGAAGAAACACCATCTGTTACAGTGGGACTGGCAGATTTGGATAAAGTGGTTTATACTATGTTACCGCTATATAACGAAAATTAATAAGAAAAGAAAGAGAAAGGTATATATCCCCATCAGCAGTCAGTGTCCACCGTGCTCCCAGTTGGAAAAGGAGAGGTTGGCAACTGGAAGGTTTGGTGGAGGACACAGAGCTGTGTGGCTATGAAACTAATAGTAGCCTGAACCGAGTTAGACGCCATTCGGATCTGGAGACTGTGAGCCCTGTTAGCGTCACAGGGTCCACATGCCCACCCAGCCCAGGAACTCCCTGTTAACAACACAGGGGCCATTGAGTACGCTGACCGTGTGCGTAGGGGCACACCTGTGGACAGCAGGCGCATCAGCAGCAGCAGGCCTGTTAATGCCACTGGGCTGCACAAGCAGGACTGGTAGGACAGGAGCTGGTCTTAACCGTTCTGCGTTACCAACTGTGGTGGTGGCCTGCATCGACACCCTATCCCTGCCTACCTCTGGCCTAAAGCCGCAATGGGTTCAACACATGGAGGTGTGCTCTTTCGTAGCATAATAGAAGACTGCGCACCTCCTTGTTGGCTCCAGCCCCTTTTAAAACCTGGGTCCGCCCCAAACCAGGGTGAACCACAATGCACCTCCTGGAGACAAAAGTAGAGTGACACGTCATGAGTGGCATAACTAGCGTCCTATTTGGAACCGCAACTTCAATGATGACCTCATGGCTGCCATGACCCAAACACCTCACCAGTCATCGTCTGACCATCAATAATGCGGTGACAAGTCATAGGGGTGGGCCTCTGCAAGCCATTTGGGAGGACACCTGATGCCCTGTGGTCTATATGGGACCCCCACATCAGGGGCAGGGCCAAAGAGTTCATTACCGGACCTAGTCTCTGATGCAGTAAGTGCCTGAGCATGCTCAGTAGCATGAAATACAGTCTCTGAAAAAAGACTATCAGCTTTAGCATGGTGTCTAGGCACAAAACAGGACTTAGACCCGGCACGGAATGCAAGCACCTGTGCAAAGAGGCTTTTCACACTTAGTGTGGGAGCATGCGCTGTATCCCGAAATGAAGACTTAGCGTCAGGAATAACACAGTCAGGCTGAGCATACTCACTAGGCGAAACACTGTAATTAGGCTGCAGCTGGGGTAAATCGGCACACGCATGCGCACTAGCTGCCTCTCCACACTTAGACGTGGAGGGGAAATTGCTCTTGGAGATGCTGTTTATGAACAGAAGGAAAAGCTAAAGGAAGCCTGACTTTCTATCCCTCCGAATTATGAAATGCAGCAATGAATTCCATGAGTTTGCTATAACATTAGCGTAGCAAAATGTGCATAAGGGTGTCATGTAGAGGTGCTATAAATAGCTTGTCACCAGTGGGGCACTAATTGAATACAACAGCCAGTTCTATGATGCCACTAAATGGCAGTATTTTTTGCTATCATTATAGCTTATTAAAAACAGAGCAGGAGGGTGTCATGCAGAGGTGCTGCACATAGATTTGCAGTAGTGTGACTAGACAAAAGTCCAATAGCCACGTTTAGGATGCCACTAGGTACACTGACTGTTTGCTAGTATAATGGCTTAGTTAAAAAAAGTTGGAGTGTGCAATGCAGGCAGACATGCTGCAAATATCTTTCCACTAGTGTGACTACACAAAAGTACAATAGCCACGTTTAGGATGCCACTAGGTACACTGACTGTTTGCTAGTATAATGGCTTAGTTAAAAAAAGTTGGAGTGTGCAATGCAGGCAGACATGCTGCAAATATCTTTCCACTAGTTTGAGTAGACAAAAGTACAATAGCCACGTTTAGGATGCCACTAGGTACACTGACTGTTTGCTAGTATAATGGCTTAGTTAAAAAAAAGTTGGAGTGTGCAATGCAGGCAGACGTGCTGAAAATATCTTTACAATAGTGTGAATAGACAAAAGTCCAATAGCCATGTTTAGGATGCCACTAGGTACACTGACTGTTTGCTAGTATAATGGCTTAGTTAAAAAAAGTTGGAGTCTGCAATGCAGGCAGACTTGCTGCAAATATCTTTACAATAGTGTGAATAGACAAAAGTCCAATAGCCACGTTTAGGATGCCACTAGGTACACTGACTGTTTGCTAGTATAATGGCTTAGTTTAAAAAAGTTGGAGTGTGCAATGCAGGCAGACGTGCTGAAAATATCTTTACAATAGTGTGAATAGACAAAAGTACAATAGCCACGTTTAGGATGCCACTAGGTACACTGACTGTTTGCTAGTATAATGGCTTAGTTAAAAAGAGTTGGAGTGTGCAATGCAGGCAGACGTGCTGCAAATATCTTTGCACTACTGTGACTACACAAAAGTCCAATAGCCACGTTTAGGATGCCACTAGGTACACTGACTGTTTGCTAGCATAATGGCTTAGTTAAAAAGAGTTGGAGTGTGCAGAGGACAGGAGGGTACAGTGCCAGGATTGTGGGGCTCTGGGTAGAGGAATGGAAGCCTGCCTTTCTATTCCCTCCTAATGGTGAAATGCAGCGACGAAATCCCTGACCTTGGCTACACAGACGCTGTCTCTGTTTTCAGGACCTGTCACCTATGGCTCTGACCCTACCGGTTTGAGCCCTTAAAAGGACTGATAGAAAGTGCTCTCCCTAAGCTGTCTAACGCTGTGTATGGAGCGCATACAGCTGTATCGGCGATAGGACTCAGGAGGACGGAGCTGCGACAGTGATGTCTGACACCAAAGACACAGAAGAGATAATGGCGTCCTGGAGGAAAATGTCCGGTTTTATAATGCAGGGACATGTGACATGGACATCCTATCACACATGCCGTTGCTTCTCTGGCTAAAAGTCCACTTAGCTGTGTGTGTGTCTGGGATTGGCTGACATGCTGGCCCGCCGCCCCACAAGACGCGCGCGCTTAGGGAAGGAAGACAAGGAAAAAAAAAAAAAATGGCGATCGCCATTATAGAAACAGCAGTGATCTGAAGGCGCTGTTCACGCACACTATACACTGAAATGTCATAATAGTGTGATTCACAGAGTGACTTACACTATTACAGCGGAAACCAAGCTAGGATTTAGCTGGTTTTTTGCTGCTAGAACCGTTCTCGAACGTTTCTAGAACTATCGAGCTTTTGGAAAAAGCTCGAGTTCTAGTTCGATCTAGAACAGCCCCCAAAATCACTCGAGCCCCGAACTGGAGAACCTCGAACCGCGAACCGCGCTCAACTCTAGTAATAACCATTAAACCCTGCCTATATACCTGCTCTAATCTAAGCTCTCCCTCGTAGATCATCTCTCCCATTGGTCAAGTACATTGCTATTTCTAGATAAAGATAGCCATATATTTTTTTTTTAAATTCTGTAATTTATTATATAATAATTTACAAAACACAACATTAATATCTATTTTTGCCATCATAAAATTCTCCCATTGTACAGAATTGTCTTTTGACATATAAGTTGTCAGTATAATAATGTGTGAGGAAACTCCTCATTATCAGCAGACCATTTTGTGAGAGTATTTCTGTACAATAGCTGACTTTCCATTGATTCTATCATTTACATTATGAGCTGCAGGCAATAGTTCTCAGAAGCCAGTTATCTTGATATATTTATTGCAGTGGTGTTACTGGATCCTGAAATCTATCTAGGCCTCAGGGCAGCCATGTCTAGTAACGATTGAACAAAAAGCAACAGCCACCTTTACATCCTTGACCTTTCTGAAATAACAGCAAATTCATGGTGACTGCACCTAAGACATTTAAGGTAATTATTCAGCCAGGCTAGACATTATTACTCACAATATTCTTAATTAATCAAATTAATATTAAAATATTGTAATATTGCACAAATTAGTTTAAAGCTATATTCACACATTGTATTTTTGCAGTGTTTCTTTCAGTGTTTTAATGCAAATTAAAAGCTTCTTTTTACAGTACCAGCAAAAAGCTCTGATACTTCAGAAATCTCAAGCACATGCTTGTTTTTTTCTGCTTGAGTTGGAAAACTGCAGCGTTATTATAATCTGCAGCATGTCAATTCTTTCAACATTTTTGTATAATTTTTTCACCCATAGAAACCTATGAGAAAGCGGAAAAAAACTTCCAATAATGCAAGTGTTGTTCAATGTAATTTGTAACCTGAAAAACACGGAAAAAAAAAGCTTAGAAAACGCTGAGAAACAGGTGATTTAAAAGCAGAGCTTTTACTACTAAAGAGCAGGTTTTAGTTGCAGAAATAAACGGTAAAAGGAAGATCCAGCGCAATCCTCAGAGTGTAGTAAAAGTCCAAAAATGTATTTAAACATTTCCATTAATAATGTAGCAGTTTAGCAGGTTAGTAAAGTTGGTATATACCCCATTGAACATTTGTCAATTTATTCATACATTTCTATGAGGAACAAAGGTATAGCACAACACAGATCCAAGAAAAGATACTCCACAACTGGTAACTTAAGGCCACTTTACACGCTGCGATATCGGTACCGATATCGCTAGCATGGGTACCCACCCCCATCGGTTGTGCGACACGGGCAAATCGCTGCCCGTGGAGCACAACATCGCCTAGACCCGTCACACTACTTACCTGCCTAGCGACGTCGCTGTGACCAGCGATCCGCCCCCTTTCTAAGTAGGTGGTCCGTGCGGCATCACAGCAACGTCAATAAGCGGCCGCCCAATAGAAGCGGAGGGGCGGAGAGGAGCAGGACGTAACATCCCACCCACCTCCTTCCTTCCTCATTGCGGGCTGGATGCAGGTAAGGAGAGGTTCCTCGTTCCTGCCGTGTCACACGTGTGCTGCCGCAGGAACGACGAACTACATCGTTACTGCAGCAGCAACGATATTCGAGAATGGACTCCCATGTCACCGATGAGTGATTTTGACCGTTTTTGCGACGATTCAAAATCGCTCATAGGTGTCACATGCAAAGACATTGCTAAAGCGACCGGATGGGCGTCACAAATTACGTGACCCCAACGAGATCGCTTTAGCGATGTCGTAGCGTGTAAAGCGGCCTTTAGGCTGAGTTCACATGTTTTAATCAATTAGAATGGATCCTGCAGAAATCCATTGGCAAAAATGTTGTGCAGACACGACTTTGTTGTCCATTGTTAAATAATAAATTTCAGCTGTATCCGTTTTTTAAACATTGGAGTCTATGGAAAACGGATCTGATAACGAATTGGTATTTATCTTCCATTTGAAACAGATCCAGTAAGCAAAAAATTGATCCTTTACAAATGAAAGAAAAATTATGTCTAAAAAGCAATCTGATAACGGATCCATTTTCCATAGACTCCAATGATAAAAAACGGATCCAGCTGAAATATATTATTTAAAAACGGACAAAAAAGTTGTGTCTGCAGAACTTTTTTGCCGACGGTTTGCTGCAGGATCTAACGGATGATTACTAGACGTGTGAACTCAGCCTAAGACCCCCTTCACACCTTAGTGATTCTGGTACGTATGTTGCATTTTTTATATGTACCAGAATCACGGACATACACAGACCCATTAAAATCAATGGGTCTGCACACACATCAGGGATCTCTCACTGTTATGTTTCCATGTGGCGCACACATGCGTCCATGTGCTCCGCACAGAGACAAGTCCATTTTTTTCTGGCATCACCGATGTCCCATGGACCACACTATGGTGTGATTCATGAAACACGTACTAGAAAAATCCCTTACATTTAAAATGAAAAGCTTTTTAAAGTCACCCGTCTCCAGTGACGCTGTCTTCAGCCGCTGCTGTCTCCTGCTTCCAGGCCGGCTAATTATGCTCATACATATGCACTGCACAGACGTCCTGAAAGTAACAGCAGCAGTGAGACAGCAGTGGCTGGAGACAGCATCGCGGGAGACTTCAGCACCATGGACAGCAGTGGCGTGGACAGGTGAGTATAAGAGCCTGATCTTCGTGTATTATCACGGATAGCGCATGGAGATCACACGTGTGCCAAATCACTTTACACGGAGGGACATACGCACCTTTGACATGTCAGAAATGTGTGAAAGAGGCCTTATAGGGGAATTATTTACCATGCCAAATATTTCAGGAGGAGTTGTTACATATCCTCATGTAACCAGCCCATGTAACGTCCACTGTTGCAAAGCATCAGGCTCATTGTATCTGGATAACAATTTACATAAAGTCTCCCATAGAAAATATGCATTATGGCAGCTAGAGGATAGACTAAGGGGTACTTTGCACACTACGACATCGCAAGCCGATGCTTGTGATGCAGAGCGCGATAGTCCCCGCCCCCGTCGCAGCAGCGATATCTTGTGATCGCTGCCATAGCGAACATTATCGCTACGGAAGCTTCACATACACTCACCTGCCCTGCGACGTCGATCTGGCCGGCAACCCGCCTCCTTCCTAAGGGGGCGGGTCATGCGGTATCACAGCGACGTCACACGGCAGGCGGCCAATAGAAGCGGAGGGGCGTAGATGAGCGAGACGTAAACATCTCGCCTACCTCCGTCCTTCCACATAGCCGGCGTGAGCCGCGGCGACGCAGGTAAGCTGATGTTCCTCGCTCCTGCGGCTTCTCACACAGCGATGTGTGCTGCCGCAGGGGAACGAGGAACAATGTCGTACTGTCGCTGCCGCGCAATTATGAAAATGTCGGACACTACACCGATGATACGATTACGACGCTTTTGCGCTCGTTAATCGTATCAAAAATGCTTTACACACTACGATATCGATAGCGACGCCGGATGTGCGTCACTTTCGATTTGACGCCACCGACATCGCAGCTGTGATGTCGTAGTGGCAAAGTACCCCTAAGGGATAATTACCATGGGAAACTCCATTTTATTTATTTTTTCTGAAGTATCCCTTAAATGCACATGAAAGAATAATTATATCATGATTCATTTTTTCAGCAGCACGATGCACAATCTTCCCCCCACGACTATCTGACGGCTTAAGAATTTCTTTGCAAACAAATAATAGATAGAGGACAATTCACCTTTAGTTCTGAGCGGTGACAAACAGTCTTATCATCAAAAGACATCTGATAAATCTTGTAACACCATCCAAAGCATTTTTTTTTTGTCTCCTTACATGAAAACCAGTGAAAGGCATTTCTCTTTTTCTTTTTCCATTTTTCAAAAAATGAATAATAAATAATATATTTCATTTTTTGTATTTGGAAATCATCAATGTCCTTAGTTTGTTTTTTGTGGGGCAGATCCTTTAAAGGAAGGAAAATTAAATGTCTTTGTGGCTATGTCAGATAATAACTCTTCAAGTATCAGGATAGCCATAGGCAAACGGAGACCAATATATATATATATATATATATCTATATATTTTTTTACACTTCTAATATTGCCATGCTTTTTGAATGTGGTTTAAAGCTTCATAGCGGACAATTATAAGATGGCCGCTGTTGCGTCTGAGGCGATATTTGTGCTTGATAAGGTTCAAGGAGTATAATAGGAAGCGGGCCAAGGATAATAGGATGCGGCCAGGAGACAGGCATTCACTTAATGCAAAATAGCAGATTCTTTTCCCTTAACAATTCCTTTCCATTTAGGCTGCATATGAAGGGAAATATACCTCTCTATAGAATGATGTGTTTTGTATGTACCTGGAAGGAGATTGTTTTTTTTTTTTCTCTTTTGATAATATTAAGATATGAGGCTGAATGGGTTTAACTATGGAAAATTCTTCCAGTAAATGTAGCATTACTAAATTATTCAAAAGAGAGTTTGGATTTAATTTTTATTTAAAAGGAAGAGTTAGGTCATATATGTATGGAAAGAAAAAAGGTAAATGAAAGGATCAATGGAATATGTGTAACTACGGTATATCATTATACATCAATTCCTAATCTTTGGGAACAATGATTTGTTTGCAGGATGGCCCTGACCACACTGGGTTTCTGTTGTTTTATCTATTGGTAGCACTCAACTGTAGCTCCGGAGTGCAGGTCCACAAGATGACCATAAGACCTTCCACTTTAAAGGAGAGAGGGGAACCTGCTGACCAAAAGAGCTTTATGTTCTACAGAAGAAAGAGACAGGAGACCAAAAGTGCTTACACATTGTAGGAGAGCGGGGAAACCGCTGACCAAAAAGGCTTTACATTCTACAGAAGAGAGAGAGAGAGCACTTAGCTGACCATAAGGTCCCTTTCACATTGTGTTCAGTGGTCCAGTCGGGGTTCCGTCCAAACTCTCCGCAAAACGGGTTTCGGACATATTCGCCGACAGGACCAGTGGCTATAATGGTGCAGATAGTCACCGTGTGCTCTGTCGTGCACCATTTTCGAAAGTATACGCCTATTAGAAGCGGACACCCAGATGCAGTCTACTACGTATGGGTGTCCGCCTCCACTAAGCATATATTCTCGAAAATGGTGCACGACAGAGCACATAGTGACTCTGTCTGCAAAATTATAGTTAATGGCCGCATCGGTGATACGTCCAAAACCCGTTTTGCAGGGGGGAAAGATTGGACGGAGGTCCCGACAGGATCACGGAACGGAGATCTGAGCACAGTGTGAATGACGGCCTAAGAGCTTACACTTTGTAGAAGGAAGATAAAACCTCTAACTCAATTCTTGTACTATTTAAAAACATTCTGACTCTAAAACTAGGAAAGCCTATGCAATCAGTGCACAGCCTAGCTTAAATTACAGAAGGCATTGCAATACAGCCAGCAAGAGGCATAGAGGGGGGATTCTGCATAAAATTTTGTACAATTTTGAAAAGATTGTGACTCAGTGAGTTATCAGCTGTCCAATCGACAACCTGTTTGCACTGTTTGGCCTTAGGCTGCTTTCACACATCCGGCTTGAGCTCTGCGGCTCAATCCAGCTGTGCAAGCTATGCAACGGATGCGGTGAACACACCGCATCCTTTGCATAAGTTTTTCCTTTGCGGCCAGTCCGGTTTTTGCCGCTTGCGGCATGCTACTGAGCATGCACAGTGGCAAAAACCGCATGCGGCAGCCGGATGCGGTTATTGCCGCATCGCGCCGCATCCGGCCGCCATAGGCATGCATTGAAAAATGCGCCGCATCGGCCGAATGCGGCGCGATGCGTTTTTTTTTTGCCGCACGAAAAAACGTGCCAGGCAACGTTCCATCCGGCCGCCGCATCGGCTAAATCTGCCGCATGCGGCAAAAACCGGACCGAACGGGAGCCCATGCGGCACAATGTGGCACTAATTAAAGTCTATGCAGAAAAAACGCAACCGGCAGCAAAAAAAACGGTTGCGATTTTCCTGCAAAGTGCCGGATTGTGCCGCATTGCAGAAACCGGAGGTGTGAAAGCAGCCTTAAGGAGTGGTGTCCCGTGTTTCCCTGCAAAGTGGGAAAGGAAGCTAGGTCTTGCGGATTTGTGTGCTTGTTTGCTCACACAACAGGCACAGTTTCACATGGTCCACAATCTTGGCCTGTTTGTGTGCCATCAACAGCACATCCACCTCCCGGTCCCTTACCACACACTTTATGCATATTAAATTACATATGCAGCTAATAGCATTATTAATAAGGAATAGTACCTAATACATGTAGCCCAGAAAAAGGTCTTTTGTTTTAGGTTGCACGAGCAGGGACTGTAAGGAAAGAAACCTTGCCTATATGCCATCATGGTAAACTATCCCTTCTCCAGCAGCTAGCCCTACACTAATAAAGCCTACTTATAAAGCCTATGCACTAAGTACAAGGGCTGCCAAAAATTAAGTGTAGGGAATTCAATACTCCCTTGAAAACACGTATAGGAGGGCCTCATAATAAACTATTTGTCAATTCTTAAATTATTTTGAGTTTTAAATTGAGAAATTATTTGGAATTTTAAAAATATTATACATAAATCTGTCAGTGAATGCATGGAAAGAAGCCATCATGGTGTGGACTGTGGAATAGATTTATGTGTTCAGAAGGAACACTCATTTCCATCATATGATACCCATATGAGACAACGAGAAACAAAACAAGATGTGAAAAAGCAAAAACTGAACTTTAATTAAATTAATTTATGTAGCTAGTAAGACTTTGTGGATAATAAATATCTTACCACCAGTAGTGTATTAAAAGTTAAAGAAACAATAAAAAACAACAATAAGATGGAGGAGGCCGCATTCACTGTAACTTGTAAATAGCAGAAGGTCAGAGAAGTTAAAGCGCATTAATCACCAGGATTTTCGTATATAACCTAAAGACAGTGCCTTACTGGCACTATCAGGCTGATTCTATACATACCTGTAGTGGTCAGCTTGGATGTTTAAGTTTTGAAATCCAAGAAAGTAAAGTTTATAAAATCATCAGCTTCTTGAGTGACAGCAGCTGAGGATCAAATAATATCTGGGGGGTATTCATAGCTATCCCCTCCCCCAGTTAGAAATACCATCGTTTTACTTTCAGGACCTGTGTGAGATCATACCCATGTGACCATGGGTATCAGGTATATGTGTGTTTTAATATGGTTCTGCTTTTAATTTAATTAGTCAGCCGTTTGGCACATTGAAAATATAAATATAGAGTAGGACCCCCTTATAGAGATTTGCCTTTACGTTGGCAGGGGCGGCTCAAATTATTGATCAATCATTTGCTAAAAATCTCCATTTGCATTAAAGTGCAGTTGGAATAATTGTGAATTTACATTAAAAAAATATTATTTTTTTTGCATGTGTGGCGCCCTGGACTAGCCAGGTCATCACAGGTACTACAACATGCACCCCCACCCCAAGATAGGCACATCAGCCAGACACAAAATCCTTGTTGCCTCCCTCCAGGGGCTGATGTCCACACCAGGTGGGGTGGAGCCAGGCGGTTGGCCCCACCCACTGAGGAGTTCACAGTCCTGGAGGCGGGAAAAGGAAGTCAGTGGAGAGATCAGTTAGGGAAGTGGAAGAGTGAGGAGTAAAAGGGGTAGTAGAGGAGCAAACTGACTTTGTCCGGGTATGTGGCCCGGGCACCGAGAGCAAGGTTGGCAGATGGTGGTGGCCATCTGCAGGAGAGGCAGATCGACGCGGAACCATAGGACCGGGGATGGGCGGTGGCCCGCCGGTACCGAACCGGGGAGCGAAGTGAAGCCAGCACAAACCGGCAGGGCCTGCGGACTCCGACCAGGCTTGGAGTCGCCGTTAAATAGGTCAAATCCATCAGTGACCGGAACCCCAGGGGTTTCCTAACAGCCAAGACTCGATTGAAGGCAACCATCCAGCCAGCAAAAGGAAATACAGCTACCGCCACAGCTAGAGTTCCAAGGGCCAGAGCATGCGGGCAAAAGGGCTCCTCCGGCACATATACACGCTGGGGAGCGGGTTACCGATGGGAAGCCATCGGGACTGAACATACACAAAGGTGCAGGGAAAGGCAGCCACCACCAACCGTCCAGGAGAAACCACAGCAGCCGGCTGCGGGACCCGTCCATCCAGCCGTTTGGTTTACCAGAGACTTTGCATCCATTTGTGGCTGAGTGAGTACTACTGTGCCATCCGGCTCGCACTGCGCAGTCTAAGCGACCCTGCACCTTGCCAACCCTGCCCCCCGACACCTCACCAGGCCCCGGGACCACCAACCCCCTACCCACGGAGGGGAGAGAAACATCCCAGCTGCTCCCTACCATCGCTCCCGGGATCCCCGTCAATAGCAGCGGTGGTGGCCAACCTCACCACAACCCGTGGGTGGCGTCACGGACCAAATCCCCAAACCGGACTACCCCCCCTTTAACTCATGGGCGAGGAGCGCCGCTCGAGTCCCCGGATCCGGCCCACCGCTCGAGCCACCGAGCAGCAGCAGCAGCAGCGCTGGACCTGAGCGTGGTGAGCGCAGCGCCCCGCCGCCCGCGACAAACTTGCCGTCACGAACAGGATCTTACCATTCTACCGGCTGGTAGAAGTGTGCCTTGTATCCCGCCGGCGGTGTCGGCCGAAAAATTTCAGAATCCGCCATCTTGCGCGCGAAGATTATTCCTGCTCGAGCGTCTTCTCGAGCAGTGGAGGCGCGAAAGCTGAAGCCCTGCCCCTGAAGAGGAGGTGCAGAAAAGACCAAGGGGGCAGAAACAAGATGTCTACGCCCGACGAAGCCGCTGGAGGAGCGGCGGTCGCAGCCGCAGCGGCACCTGTGAATGAAAATGGGCCAGGCCGTGCTCCGGCCGCACGAGCAGGGGAGGCCGCGGCCCCTGCCATTGCTCAGGTGATGTCGTTCTCCTTGCCCTATGTGCCCGGAGCTACCTGGCTGCCGCAGTACGATGGGAAACCTGACGCTTTACAGGTCTTCCGGAAAAAGCTTAACACGGTCTTAGAACTGTATCCCCTGACCGATAAGCAACATGCAGCGGTAGTGTTGGGGCAGCTAACCGGCGCGGCTGAGCAGGAGACAGAGACCTGAACTGAGGGGGACCGGGCCTCCGTGGCCACTATCTTTGAAAAGCTACAGATTGCCTTCGAGACCCGCACCGAAGCCGAGCTGCGGATGCAGTTTTATCAATGTCGACAGCGGCCTGCAGATAGTATCAGAGACTATGCCTTGTGCCTGCAAACGTCCCTCCGTACACTGAAGCGGGTGGATACCATTAATGATGTGGACAGCAACAAAATGTTAGTTGAGCAGTTCGTGCAGGGGATGGGATCCCCGGAGGACCGCAAGCAGCTCCGGCTGTGGGCCCTAGAACACCCTAATGTGGACTTTGCCGTGCTGAAAGAACGGGCCATCAAAGCTCTGCAGCCCCCAGCATCCGACGTCCCTGAAGTGGCCCCATGGCCAGCTGAGACGGCTCCCATCGTGGTAGCCCCTTCTCTCCCCGCTCCCTCGGCGCCTGCAGCCCCTGGCGGGATGATGGAGGAGCTGGCTGCCCAGGTCCGTCGCATGGATGGAGACCTCGCCAAGATCCTTGCCGCAATCCAGCCTTCGACGAGACCCAAGCCCCCGGGGAGGATACAGCTCGCCGACAGCCAGGAGGACGTCCCCTGGATGCAACGGAGAAGGGCCAATAACTCACGGACGGTATGGACCTCCAATTTGTTACAGGTGCAGCAAGCCCGGCCACTACTCCCGACGGTGTCCGTTAAACGAGCAACCCCTGTGGCCAAGGGCCAATCCTCAGGAGTAGAACCCAATGGCCCCCCAGACTGGCGGGACCTGTACATCGGAGCCCGGCCCATCATCCCTCTGGCAGTGGACGGCATCCCGCTGATGGCACTCCTGGACACTGGATCCCAGGTAACCACAATACCCTACACACTGTATCAGTGGTATTGGGGGAATGATGAACTTGCCCCCCCAGACGGTAGTATGACACTGGTCGCAGCTGATGGACTCCCCTTGACCCAAGTGGGGTACAAACAAGTGGCCATGACCGTGGGACGGGCTGAACTGCAGCACCAGGGAATGATTGTGATAATGAATGAACCCATCGACCATAACCCAAAGGTAGTGCTAGGGACTAATGTGATGGAGCACTGCATGAGTGAGGTGTTGACCCTACTGCAGCAGATGGCCGCAACAGCAGCAGGAGGCCGACAGAGGGCTGTGCAGTGTGAGATCCGGGCCTTTATGTATCGGCAGCAAGTGAATTCAACAGGAGGGGAGATTGGGGGAGTGAGAGTGATGGATGCGGCCCCTTTGATTGTGCCTCCCAGGAGTGAGATGATGATTTGGTGCAGGGCAGCGGTAGGTTCCCAGGGACGGGATTACCCAGCCATGGTAGAGCCCATGCCCTCTGAACACTGGCCCACAGTAATGGCCGCCCGAGGGGTGGTAGACGTCAAGAAAGGAAGAGTGCCCGTAAGGGTGTTAAACTGCAGGGAGGAGGAGGTTAGGCTTCCCCGATATGCTACTCTCACCAAGCTGCTTACTTTAGACCCCCACACGATCCAGGAGGCCGTTCCCCCGACCTCACCGCCTCCTGCCAGTCACCACCTATCTCCGGAGCGGTTAGATGAGTGGTGTCAAGAGTTACATGTAGGCACTGATGATACCCCCACACATCACAAAGAAGGGGTATACAGGGTAGTACAGGAGTACGAGCAGGTTTTCAGCAAACATTCCCTAGATTTTGGGTAGATTAAAGGGGTCCAACACCACATCCCCACCGGCGAGCATCCCCCCATTAAAGAGAGATACAGACCTATCCCCCCTGCACACTACCAATGCGCCAAAGACATGTTGAGGAACATGAAGGAGGCGGGGGTTATTCGGGATAGCTGCAGTCCCTGGGCTGCCCCGCTGGTGCTGGTAAAGAAGAAGGATGTCACCATGAGGATGTGTGTGGATTACCGGAAGATTAACCAGATAATGCATAAAGATGCCTATCCTCTGCCCCGTATTGAAGAGTCCCTGGCCGCGCTGAGAACCGCTAACTACTTCTCTACCCTTGACCTCACCAGTGGGTACTGGCAGGTGGCCGTGGCGCCTGAAGACTGTGAGAAACCCACCTTCGCTACACCCATGGGACTCTGTGAGTTCAACAGCATGCCGTTCGAGCTGTGCAACGCCCCTGGAACCTTCCAACGGCTGATGGAATGCTGTCTGGGACATCTGAATTTTGAGACCGTCTTGCTGTACCTGGACGATGTAATTGTATACTCACAGACGTATGAAGCCCACCTGGAGCACCTGGCGGAGGTGTTCGCGTCCCTTGCCAAGTATGGGATGAAATTGAAGCCCTCCAAGTGCCATCTATTGAAGCCCAAGGTGCAGTACCTCGGACATATGGTGGGTGTGGAAGATCCCGAAAAGATCACTGCCATTCAGGACTGGCCGAGGCCGACCACGGTGAGGGAGGTGAGACAGTTCCTGGGTCTGGTGGGCTACTACCGCCGCTTCATTAAGGGATACACGAAGATGGCCGCCCCCATGCAAGACGTCCTCGTGGGACAGACCAAGGGTGGCAGGTCCCCTGGAACCCCGTTGGCGTGGGAAGAAAAGCATGAAGAGTCCTTCCGCCAGCTGAAGACGGCCTTGACCGGGGAAGAAATCCTGGCGTACCCCAACTACAGTCTCCCATTCATCCTCTACACCAATGCCAGTAATGTAGGCTTGGGAGCAGTTCTATCCCAGATCCAGGACGGACAGAGAAGGTGATCGCTTATGGTAGCCGGAAACTCCGACCTACGGAAAGGAATCCTGAGAACTACAGCTCTTTCAAGCTTGAGCTCTTAGCACTGGTGTGGGCCATCATCGAGCGATTCCGCCATTACCTAGCGGCAGCCAAGTTCATCGCTTATACGGACAATAACCCGCTAACCCATCTGGATACAGCTAAGCTGGGTGCATTGGAGCAGCGGTGGGTGGCCAGGTTGGCCAAATATGACTTCACCATCAAGTACCGAGCCGGCCGTAAAAATGCTAATGCAGACGCACTCTCCCGGATGCCCCACCTGTTGGGAGAAGGGCCGGATGATGATGACCTCGAAGAAATCGAGTTGCCTACGTTCCACCGGTCACCAGCCGAAAAGTTGCATGTCCATCAACAACAAGTGAACTTAGATCCGCTTCCCAGCCAGGGGTGGCAAGAAGCGCAGGACCAGGCACCTGCTGTCTGCTTGGTCAAGTCCCTGGTGGAACAAGGCTCTGCCGGAATAGACCCTGCCGCCCCCGCCGAGGCCCAACGACTGTGGAAGGAACGAGCCCGGCTGTACCTGCACCAGAGGAAGCTGTATCGGGAATTGATCAACTCGAAGACCCACGAGAAGGTTCGCCAGCTGGTGATTCCCCAGACTAACGTGCCCACTGTCCTGCGGGCATACCATGACGGTCCCGGGAACTTTGGGTGGAAGAAGCTGGAGATGCTGTTGAGGGAGCGATTCTATTGGAGTGGGATGCGGGAGTCTGTGGAGGCCTGGTGCCGAGAATGTGGTCCCTGTGCACTGAGGAGAAGGGACGAGGCCAGCCAGAAGGCCCCTCTGCGCCCAATCATTACACATCAGCCACTGGAGCTGGTCGCCCTCGACCACGTGAAGCTCACCCCTAGCCAAAGTGGGTACACCTACGCTCTGACCATTGTAGACCACTATTCAAGATTCATGGTGGTTGTCCCAGTCAAGGACCTGACCGGCCGCACCGCCGCTAGAGCATTCCAGGCCTATTTCTGTCGACTGCAGGGGTACCCGGAGAGGGTGCTGACCGACCGGGGCCCGGCTTTTGAAGCAGAGGTGTTTCAAGAATTCTGCCAGTTGTACGGCTGCAAGAAAATTCGGACCACGCCTTACCATGCCCAGACCAATGGCATGTGTGAGAAGATGAACCATCTGGTCTTGGGTCTCCTCAAGACATTACCGCTGGAGGAGCGGAACCTGTGGCCAGAAAAGCTACCTGACCTGGTCGATATGTACAATAACATCCCTTCCAGCTCTACCAAATGTACACCAGCGTACCTGATGAGAGCTCGGCCCGGTCGGCTGCCAGTAGACCTAGAGATGGGTTTGGAAGCCCCAGAAGCCCTCCCTTCGACTACTGGATGGGACACTCGGCGAAGGGCACAGTACCGACAGGTCCAAGAATACGTAGAAACGAACTTGAGTCGGAGTCGAGGACAGCAGGAGCAGTGCTTCAACAGGAAGGCTCCTGCAGGTCCCTTTCAGCCTGGGGATGTAGTACTGAAGCGAAAGAGAAGAACCCATAAGCTGGATGATCAATGGAAGAAGACCTACCAGATCAGTCGTGACCAGGGGAAGACTTTGGCCATGGTTTCCAGGGTTTGAGGGTGGCAACTGAAGCTCCGGTCCCGAGACCGGCTGGGGAGAAAGAGAAAGGGGTAATCCACACCATGAAAAAGAGATGGAAGCAGCCGACAATGAGCCAGTGCCCAGGGATGCGCCTGTACCCAGTTCCCCTATGTCTCCGCTTGCCCCGCACGATAGACGGGAAGAGGAACCAGTTTTTTCCTCTGCCCCACTGCCTGTCACCACTGTCATTGGGCCCCCGAAGGTCCACACGTCCCAACCTAGGTCGACCCCCGCTTGGGTACAGGGAAACTACCATTTACGGGCATTATGGGTTGAGTGTGTAAATAAGAGAACGAATGACTGTGAATCAACCGAAGTTTAACCTGATTGGCACTGTGATTGATCTGGCCGTTGCCGGCAAGTAGTCCCCGTAGGGACCCTTTGTACCGTTGCATAAGAAACTGCTTATGGACATGCCTGAGAACTTGCAGGGCACCCACAAACTGGTGGAAATGTAAATATTTTGGGCATGTTTCCGTTGCCGCCTCCGGAGAGGCTGATTTGGAGGATGGGCCTGGAGGAAAGTGATGGCCCAGGCCCGCCACTACCGCAACCGGTGGCGATCCTCCGGGGGTCAGGTGTCCCCCATGGACGTGGGGTCCTCTGAAGTGACAGTCGGGGGCGAGACACCGTACCCGTTCCCGCTCGGGCAGCCTGGATCTGGACTGGGGTCAAGGGGTGCTGCCCACTTCTTAGGGGCAGCATCAGGGCCAGGCTGTTTGGGTGGGAGAGCGGAAGCCGACCATTATTAATAAAAATGTGTTTGTAACGTTAAAGTACTGTGCCTCCCGTTAAGGGAAGATTTATAAATATGCTTTGTTGAATGTTTTCCCATGTTTTATATCTTTTGCAGTTGAAAAATAAAACCGGTGATGGACGGGCAGCCTGCGGATGGTCTGCATTTAACCAAGGGGGAATGTGGCGCCCTGGACTAGCCAGGTCATCACAGGTACTACAACATGCACCCCCACCCCGAGATAGGCACATCAGCCAAACACAAAATCCTTGTTGCCTCCCTCCAGGGGCTGATGTCCACACCAGGTGGGGTGGAGCCAGGCATTTGGCCCCACCCACTGAGGAGTTCACAGTCCTGGAGGTTGGAAAAGGAAGTCAGTGGAGAGATCAGTTAGGGAAGTGGAAGAGTGAGGAGTAAAAGGGGTAGTAGAGGAGCAAATTGACTGTGTCCGGGTATGTGGCCCGGGCACCGAGAGCAAGGTTGGCAGATGGTGGTGGCTGTCTGCAGGAGAGGCAGATCGAAGCGGAACCGTAGGACCGGGGACGGGCGGTGGCCCGCCGGTACCGAACTGGGGAGCGAAGTGAAGCCAGCACAAACCGGCAGGGCCTGCGGACCCCGACCAGGCTTGGAGTCGCCGTTAAATAGGTTAAATCCATCAGTGACCGGAACCCCAGGGGTTTCCTAACAGCCAAGACCCAATTGAAGGCAACCGTCCAACCAGCAAAAGGAAATACAGCTACCGCCACAGCTAGAGTTCCAAGGGCCAGAGCATGCGGGCAAAAGGGCTCCTCCGGCACATATACACGCTGGGGAGCGGGTTACCGGTGGGAAGCCATCGGGACTGAACATACACAAAGGTGCAGGGAAAGGCAGCCACCACCAACCGTCCGGGAGAAACCACAGCAGCCGGCTGCGGGACCCGTCCATCCAGCCGTTTGGTTTACCAGAGACTTTGCATCCATTTGTGGCTGAGTGAGTACTACCGTGCCATCCGGCACCGCGCTGCGCAGTTCAAGCGACCCTGCACCTTGCCAACCCTGCCCCCTGACACCTCACCGGGCCCCGGGACCACCAACCCCCTACCCACGGAGGGGAGAGAAACATCCCAGCTGCTCCCTACCATCGCTCCCGGGATCCCCGTCAATAGCAGCGGTGGTGCCCAACCTCACCACAACCCGTGGGTGGCGTCACGGACCAAATCCCCAAACCGGACTACCCCCCCTTTCACTCACGGGCGAGGAGCGCCGCTCGAGTTCCCGGATCCGGCCCACCGCTCGAGCCACAGAGCAGCAGCAGCGCTGGACCCGAGCGTGGTGAGCGCAGCGCCCCGCCGCCCGCGACACATGCCATTCTCAGGCACTGCTGGCTCCCCCCCTCTCTCCATGTGACCAGCTGGTATCAGCTTTGCTGGCTGAGGCCTTGCCCCTTCTGGTCACATGGGTATGACCTGACCACAGGTCCTGCAAGTAAAATGATGGTATAATACTTATGCTATTTCTAACAGGGGGAGGGATAAATATAAACACCCCCAGATATTATCTGATCCTCAGCTGCTGCCAATCAAGAAGCTGGTGATTTTATAAACTTTACATTCTTGGATTTCAAAACCTAAAGATCCAAGCTGACCACTACAGGTATGTATAGAATCAGCCTGATAGTGCCAGGATAGCACTGGCTTTAGGTTATATACGAAAATTCTGATTGGTTCCCTTTAACTTCTCTAACCCTCTGCTATTTAGAAGTTACAGTGAATGCGGCCTTCTCCATCTTATTGTTATTTCAAAACCTAAACATCCGAGCTGACCACTACAGGTATGTATAGAATCAGCCTGATAGTGCCAGTATAGCACTGGCTTTAGGTTATATAGGAAATTCCTGGTGATTGGTTCCCTTTAACCCCTTTAGCCCCCGGGCACTTTCCGTTTTTGCGTTTTTGTTTTTTGCTCCTTTTCTTCCGAGAGCCGTAACTTTTTTATTATTCCGTCAATATTGCCATATGAGGGCTTGTTTTTTGCGGGACGAGTTGTACGTTTAAATGAAACCATAGGTTTTACCATATATTGTACTGGAAAACAGCAAAAAAATTCCAAGTGTGGAAAAACTGCAAAAAAAGTGTGATCACACAATAGTTTTTGGGATGTTTTATTCACCGTGTTCACTATATGATAAAACTGATGTATCTATGTGATGCCTCAGGTCGGTGCGAGTTTGTTGACACCAAACATGTATAGGTTTACTTGTATCTAAGGGGTTAAAAAAATTCACAAGTTTGTCCAATAAAAGTGGCGCACATTTTGCGCCATTTTCCGAAACACGTAGCGTTCTTATTTTTTGGGATCTATGTCTCAGTGATGGCTTATTTTTTGCGTCTCGAGCTGACGTTTATAATGGTACCATGTTTGCGCAGATGCTACGTTTTGATCGCCTGTTATTACATTTTGCGTAAAACTTGCGGCGACCAAAAAACTTAATTTTGGCGTTTGGAATTTTTTTGCCACTACGCCGTTTACCAATCAGATTAATTGATTATATATTTTGATAGATCGGGCATTTCTGAACGCGGCGATACCAAATATGTGTATATTTATTTATTTTTTAACCCTTTAATTTTCAATGGGGGGAAAGGGGGGTGATTTGAACTTTTAGGTTTTTTTTTTTTTTCTTTTTTTTTAAACTTTTTTTTTTATTTTACTAGTCCCCCTAGAGGGCTATAGCGATCAGCAATCCGATCGCTATTGTCTATCTCCTGATCACAGCAATACAGCTGTAAACAGCAGATTCACTCACTTTGTTTTTCCCTCTGCTCTCGGCTGAGGGAAAACGAAAGTGAAAGATCATAGCAGCAGGCGTCATCACATGACCCTGTGCTACGATGGCAACCACCGATAGTCACGTGATAACACACGTGACTTCCGGTGGGGGGCGGCGGTAAGTAAGAAACATGGCCGCGCGCATTTAAATCTTGCTGCCAGACTTTGGCAGCAAGATTTAAGGAGTTAATGGCCGCAGGTGGAAGCGATTCGACCCGCGGCTAGCAGGCACACATGTCAGCTGTTGAAAACAGCTGATATGTGTGCCGATCCACGTGCCGATCCACGCCGCCTGCAGGGGGCGGGGCTTAACGGGACACGATCCTGGACGGATAGATCCGTCCAAGGTCGTGAAGGGGTTAAGTTGAAGAGAGTGACTGGCAGTGCGTCATCAGAACATCACCCAAAAGAGTGGATCTATGCCCACAGGAAGTGCATGGTGAGTCACTGTCTGTGGCCATATTCTCAGAGACTCATGGCTGGAGAGAGAAGTTTAAAAACATTGATTGTAATAATTATAATCGATAACTCAGGAATCCTTTTGTGTGGAGCAAAGACACAACTAAACCCGGTTTATACATGATAAAGTTTGTATTGTAACACACGATGATATCAAGCTAAGTGCAGAGGAAAACAATCAAGTCCATACACACTCAGTGAAAATATAAATGAAGCCTTTAACCCCTTTACGACCGCCGATACGCCTTTTAACGGCGGTAAATAAGGGTACTTTTTCCGATCCGCCGCTTTTTAACGGCTGTCGGAAAAAAGGGTCTAGCGCCCCCCAGAGTCAGAAAATTTCCGGGGTCTCAGCTGCCGGGGGTAGCTGAGACCCTGGAGATCATGATTCGGGCCGGTTTTTCCGGTCCCCAGTCACGTGATGACCGGTATACACCGTATACCGATCATCAAGTTATAGTAAATGACCGCGCCGGTAAAAAATGATTTATCTCCCATCTGGCATGATCAAACATGCCAGATGGGAGATAAATCTTTTTCCCGGTTCATTCCGGTCCCCCGGTGTCCCCAAAGTGCCCCCCCCGACCCCCAACCCCCTCCCGAAAATCCAAGATGGCCGCGCGCACCGGCGATCACAGCAGCGCGCCGGCCGCATTTCCACTGTTCCTATGGTTTCTGTCGTATGTGCCATAACACATACGACAGAAACCTGCTCCCTAGGCCCTGCCGGGTCCCCCCATACCCCCCCCCTGGTGTTCCCCGGTGTCCCCCGGTGTCATACATACATACCTGTCGCAGCTCTGATCCCCCGCGGCCCCCTCCTCCGGCTCCTTCTCAGCAGACTCCGGTCACATGAGCAGAGCGCAGCTGTCAGCTTCCTGTGTTCAGGACGCTGGCTGCTCGCACTCTGCAGCTGTGACCCAGGGAGGGTGGGTGCAGTGCAGATTCTTTGCACCCACTCTCCTCAAATGGAGGGTCTGCCCTCCTAGAAAATGGGGGATACGTTCCCTGAACGTGTCCCCCATATTCTAGAAGGTCCAGAGTCGACGTGGGACGTCCAAATGGATTATTGTGGATTTTTTTTTTCTTTTCAATAAATTGGTCAATCAGGGAATGTTTTGGGGAGTGTTTTTTCAAATAAATTTTTTTTTGTTGTCAATTTTTTTTTTATTACTGTCAATTAGTTATGTCGGGTATCTGATAGACGCCGTGACATAACTAATTGCTGGGCTTAATGCCAGGTGACATTACACACCTGGTATCAACCCCATTCATTACCCCGTTAGCCAACGCACCAGGGCGCGGGATGAGTTGGGGCAAAGCGCCAGAATTGGCGCATCTAATGGATGCGCCACTTCTGGGGCGGCTGCGGCCTGCTATTTTTAGGCTGGGAAGAGTCCAATAACCGTGGCTCTTCCCATCCTGAGAATACCAGACCCCAGCTGTCAGCTGTCAGCTTCACCTTGGCTGGTGATCTAATTTGGGGGGACCCCACGTTTGTTTTTTAATAATTAAAAAAAAAAAAACAGCTTGGGGAGCCCTCCAAATTGATCACCAGACAAGATGAAGCTGTCAGCTGTGGTTTGCAGGCTACAGCTGTCTGCTTTACCCTAGCTGGCTATCAAAAATAGGGGGGACCCCACGTCATTTATTTTAATTCTTTTTTTTTTTTTGGGCTAAATACAAGGCTAGGCATCCTTTAGTGTCACATGAAAGGCACTAAAGGGCGCCAGCTTAGAATATGCAGGGGGGTGGGACGTTATATATGTTTGACATCTATCCATTCATCCATTGTAGCATTTTACGCTGTGTGCCCACAATCAGGGTTTGCAACGTTTTGGGCGCAGAGTGTTTTCCCTGCGTCCATAACGCTGCGTTGTGCAGTAGAAGCACAGTGGCAGGATTTTTAGAAATCCCGTGCCCACTGTGTTTCTTTTCTCCGCAGCATAAATCGACCTGTGGCGCAGCTTCCCGAGCCTCAGGATGTCAATTTATGCTGCGGAGATGAGTGTTCTTTGCAGGTAGAATAGAACTAAAGTCCACAGCAGCCTGAACCCAAATCGTTGGCATGGGCAGCTGCGTTCTCCCGTGGACAACACTCACATTTCTGCAGGAGGCTGACACTGGGTACTAGACGCCGTGTCGCTGGATCATGGCCACATAGCCTAAAGGCTACTTTACACGCTGCGATATCGGTCCCGATATCGCTAGCGTGGGTACCCGCCCCCATCTGTTGTGCGACACGGGCAATCGCTGCCCGTGCCGCACAACATCGCGCAGATGCGTCACACATACCTGCCCGGCGACGTCGCTGTGACCGGCAAACCGCCTCCTTTCTAAGGGGGCGGTCCGTGTGGCGTCACAGTGACGTCACTGAGCGGCCGCCCAATAGAAGCGGAGGGGCGGAGATTAGTGGCCGGAACATCCCGCCCACCTCCTTCCTTCCTCATAGCGGCCGGGAGGCAGGTAAGGAGAGGTTCCTCGTTCCTGCGGCGTCACACATAGCGATGTGTGCTGCCGCAGGAGCGACGAACTACATCGTTACTGCTGCAGTAACGATAATCGAGAATGGACCCCCATGTCACCGATGAGCGATTTTGCACGTTTTTGCAACGATGCAAAATCGCTCATCGGTGTCACACGCAGCAACATTGCTAATGCGGCCGGATGTGCGTCACCAATTCCGTGACCCTAACGACTCCGCATTAGCGATGTCGCAGCGTGTAAAGCCCCCTTAACAGTGAGAAATTTTTTGCTACAGCAACAGTTTTGTGAAGTACCTGTGGATTCTAAATGTTTACTATACTCCTGAATAAAATCCTTGAGGGGTCCAGTTTCCAAAATGAGGTCACTTGTGGGGGGTTTCTGATGTATAGGTGCCCAAGGGGCCCTGCTAATGTGACATGGTGCGCGCAATTTACTTCAACTTTTCCAAAATTCAAATGGTGCTCCTTCCATTCCAAGCCCTCCCATTTATCCAAACAAAGGTTTTTGGCCACATGTGTGGTATCCCTGCGCTCACAAGAAATTAGATAACAACCTGTGGGGTATACGTTTTGTTGTTGCCTCTTGAAAAAGTGAAAAATGTGTCGCTAAATCAACATTTTTGTGAAAAAAATGAAAATTTCAATATGGCAACCTAAGCTTATCAAATTCTGTGAAGTATTCGTGGATTCAAAATGCTCAATATACACCTAGATTAAAGCCTTAAGGGGTCTTATTTCCAGAATGGGGTCACTTGTGGGGGACCTCCACTGCTTAGGCACCTCAGGGGTTCTCCTAATGCAACATGGCGTCCGCTATTGATTCCAGCCAATTTTGCAGTCAAATTGCACTCCTTCTCTTCTGAGCCCTGTAGTGTGCCCAAACAGTTGATTTCCACCACATACAAGATATCAACAAACTCAGGAGAAATTGCACAATAAATTTCATGGTGATTTTTTTCCTGTTACCCTTGTGAAAAAAAAAAGCTACCTGGTTAAAGTAACAATTTTGTGGTAAAATTTTATTTTTTTATTTTCATGGCTCAACGTTATAAACTTCTGTAAAGCACCTGGGGGTTCAGGGTACTCACCAAACATCAAGATAAATTCCTTGAGGGGCCTAGTTTCCAATATGGGGTCACTTGTGGTGTTTTTTTGCTGTTTACGTACCTTAGGGGTCCTCCAAATGCGACATGGTGCCCGCAATCTTTTTCAGCCAAATTTCCTTTCCAAAATTCAAATATTGCTCCTTCCGTTCCAAGCCCTCCCATTTCTCCAAACAAAGGTTTCAGACCACAAGTGAGGTATCACCGCGCTCATAAAAAAGTGGGTAACAAACATTGGGGTCACATTTTTGGAATTACCTCTTGAAAAAGTGAAAAAATTGATGCTAAAGCAACATTTTTGAGAAAAAAATGAAAATTTTCAATGTGACAACGTAACGTTATCAAAATCTGTGAAGTACCTGTGGATCCAAAATGCTCACTATACCCCTAGATAGAAGCCTTAAGGGGTCTAGTTTCCAAAATGGTGTCACTTGTAAGGGGTTTCTGCTGTTTAGGTACCTTGGCGGACATGTAAATGCAACATGGTGCCCGCAATCTATTTCAGCCAAATTTGCTTTCCAAAATTCAAATATTGCTCCTTCTGTTCCGAGCCCTCCCATTTGTCCAAACAAAGGTTTCTGACCACATGTGGGGTATTGGCGCGTTCATAAGAAAGTGGGTAACAAGTTTTGGGGTTCATTTTGTTGTGTTATTTCTTCTAAAAGTGAATAAATTTGTGGTAGAGCAACATTTTAGGTAAAATTTTATTTTTTGCTTTTTTTCATTCCACTTTGCTTTAGTTCCTGTGAAGCACCTGAAGGGTTAATAAACTTCTTGGATGTGGTTTTGAGTACTTTGAGGCGTGCTGTTTTGAGAATGGTGTCACTTTTAGGTATTTTCTGTCACTTAGGCCTCTCAAAGTCACTTCAAATGTGATGTGGTCCCTAAAAAAATGGTTTTGTGAATTTTGTTGAAAAAATGGGAAATTGCTGATGAACTTTGACCCCTTCTAACTTCCTAACCCCAAAACATTTTGTTTCAGAAATTGCGCTAATGTAAAGTAGACATGTGGGAAATGTTATTTATTAACTGTTTTGTGTGACATAACTCTCTGGGTTAAGGGCATAAAAATTAAAAGTTTGAAAATTGCAAAATTTTCAAAATTTTCATCAAATTTCTGATTTTTTCACAAATAAAAGCAAAAAATATCGTTCTAAATTTATAACTATCATGAAGTACAATATGTCACGAAAAAACAATGTCAGAATCACCGGGATCCGTTGAAGCGTTCCAGAGTTATGACCTCACAAAGTGACACTGGTCAGAATTGCAAAAAATGGCCTGGTCATTAAGTACAAAACTGGCTTCGTCCTTAAGGGGTTAAGAAAAGTCTCTTGAAAACCTCACATGATTATGCAATTTAGCAGTGCAGTCTTTAAAGCTCCGATAAGGAAGTCTCTGAAAGTCCAGAGGCAAATGCAGAGCAGTTTACTAAAGTAAAGGCAAGCGGTGAAGATAGCAGAACTTCTCATGAGCAACAATAAGAGCGTCACACAGGAATTGCAGGAGTAGGTGGAGGAACTTGAGATACCACTAGGAGCAGAGAACCAGGCAGAATACATAGGCAGAGGACTAGAGGCTGGACTGGGGTTTATAAAGGCAGAGGGGACAAAAAACACATGGAAAGGAATGAAGCAGAGGATGCCATCTTGGAAGAGAGCAAAAGGCCCAAAAGGTAATCAGAATAGCCGGAGACCTGACATTGAGCTTCCTACACTCTTAAAACCAGTGCACTTAGTGCAAGGCCTAGGGAATATTTAAATGAGACATTACAGTACACCCTGAATGAGACGAAGAGGAGGGCTTCAGAAAGCCTTTTTTTCCTCATTTGAAAGGAGTGAGATTCCTACACTGATGTACAGGAGGAGCTCAGAAAGCATTTTTTTATAATTTGGAAGAAGTGAGATTGCTACACAGATAAAGCCAATGCACTAATTTCAAGGGTTGAAAACCATTTACCCGTGTGTGGTATACATATATACAGTTACAAGCAAAAGGGTAACAATGTTCTGGACTTTTGACTTTCAGGCTTTATATCTCAGCAACCACTACAGCTTTGAGCATCAAACTACTTCATTTTGGAGACAATCATCTTGGATATCTCATACATAAAGGTGACTTGTAACTATTTAGCATATGATTAGTTACACAGATTCTTGTCATGTCACTGTATTGTTACTGTTCTGCTTGTTAAAATCTAAATTTAAATTTTTATTACTTTGTTAGTGTGATGGTGGGATATGGTGTACTGTGTATCATGTTGTGTAGGATGGTATTTTATGCTTGGTTCACTGTCCATTATTTGTATTGCTTGTGTGTACATTGTATTGTCTGTAGGTAATCACCCCCTGTAGTGTTTGTCCCTAGGTGTGGGGGCAGGTGGGCCTGGAATCCACCTAACCTCTTAGCTTACCTGGGAAATGAGGCAGTCTGTTTGAGAACTTGAAGAGAGAAGGACGAAAATAGATCCTCTGGGTTGAAGGTGTGGCTTCTCAGAGAGACCTGGACATGTATTGCTTACGGGGCTATATTCGTATTTCTGGACTAATTTTATCCTCTGTGCGGTGGATTATGTTACGGACCATTTGATTTTGCTTGGAATAAATGCTTATTGGATTCTTCAGCCATCTCTCGCTCTGTTGATTGTGTGATATGGGAGAAGGACCCCATCACAGTTATTATTTTGTAAATCCAGCTTTGATTTTCAAAACTGACTGAATCATTCTGGGCATTTTCCAGATCAAAATCAAGCATGTCTCAACCGAAATCTGATCCCAGGTCTCTTCTACACTTTCATAATGTTGGTGCATTCTGGTCAACTCACTTGAGTATGCATACAGCCAGCTTTTTCTTCAACTCCACCCACAAGTTTTCAATTGGGTTGAGGTCTTGGGACTATGGGACAAATCCAGCAACTCTACTTCATTGTCATTGGACCATTTCTTCACCAATCTTGACGTATGCTTGGGTCATTGTCCGGCTAGAACACTATTTTGTCTTTTTCATACCAATAGTACTTGAGCATACAAAGTAACTCATCTTGTACAATACTCACATATACCTCTGCGTTGAGACCACCATTGATCCTGGTCAAGTATCCAACACCTGTCAAACAACCCCATACCATCAGGCGTCTTCCTCTGAATTTGACAGCTCCTTCAATTTCTCAATTTGTTAGTCTCTCTTTACCTTTTTCCCAGACCTATTTTCACCCATCATGGCCCAGTCTATTGACTTTCATCACATCACTGCAAACAATTGGTTTCATCTACTGTCCACTTTTCTTACTATTTTGCAAACTTAAGCTGATGCTTCTTATGATGATATTGAAGTTGAGGCTTCTTCACCTTTTTTCAGGCCACCATTCCAAACTTGTGTTGCTTGCAGCGCACAGTGCTTGCAGGAATGTCTGAGATTTCAGTATAACGAACCCAACAAGCCACTTTCACTGTTATATTTGTCAGTCCAGAACTGATAGACCTTGTGATAAACCGACTTGATGAAGTCCACCACTTAGCTTTTGAATGGATGGATGGTCTTCATTTCTTATTCTTCCATCTGTCAAAGCATCCACATGATATAGTTTGGCAATTGTCTTGGCCAAAAGACCACTATCGATGAGCTGGATGATACTGTACATCTTTGCTTGAGGGGGTGATCTGAGCCTTGCCCTGGCAAGGATTGAATGTAAATGGATATATCGGCTCGGGTCCCTGGCTCCTCAAGGACTCAATGAAAGCAATGGGTGTGCATCGTTTTTGTGATCCGCATTCAATGCTTCCAGTTCATTAGCGCCCTGCTCCTTTAATGAAAGTCTATATGTTAAGGCCCTGTCATACACAGAGGTAAATCTGCGGAAGATTTGTGGTTGCAGTGAAATTGTGGACAATCAGTGCCAGGTTTGTGGCTGTGTACAAATGGAACAATATGTCAATGATTTCACTGCAACCACAGATCTGCCAAAGATTTATCTCTGTGTGTGACGGGGCCTGTATTCTCTAAAACTTGTGACATTAACTATGTATTCTGGTTAGGCTCCCTTAGTTATCAGTGTAATGTTTTTATGGGTGGGTTATGTTTTTAGTTGTGTTAGTTTTTATTCTAATAATTTTTTTCATTTATCTCAGCCATAAAACCCTTTTCTGGCACATTTGGTCCATATACATTTCATAAATACGCCTTTGACTGGTATGGAAGGAAGTGTCCCTGTATAAGGATACCGAAATCTAGAGGATAATCATTGGATCTAAAGAATAAAATCAGATCAAGGAATATTAAAAAATAATTATAATGATGCGCGGTTTTCTTGTTTAATAATTGATTGTCTAATAATAATTAGGATAATAAGTTATATGTGAATATTCTATTCATATTTATGTATGATATTCCTTGAGGGAAATATGTTTATGTATTAATTATGATTCGCTGAATTATATATATTCTTTCATGTAATATTCCTATGTATATGGTATGTTTGCGGACATACAATATTTTGGGAGTATGTTAATTTACATCATTATTCCATTGATATGCCTTTATATAATATTGAAAATGTATCTGTATGATATATATTGGAGGATGTTATATGTTTGTTTTAGGATGTTGAACTAACTTGTCGGCTGTGCGCATGCGCTGTTTTCCGCTCCTCGAATTTCCAGGTGTGGGCATCATATGATCTAGAGCATGTCACGCTTGCGGATCAGCGTGCACAACCCGGAGGTTCCATTCAGAGGTAGGCGGCAACATCATCATGCGCCGACAGATCGCCGTAAAATGACATAAGTAGTACTAATAAGCGTTACTATACATGAACACATGTTATTGGCTGACAGTCACTATAACAACGCTGATGTTTCCCCACCCTGACACGCCCCTTTTGAGAAAGCAAGTGGCGAAACGTACGTCAGGGGTGGCGGGACGCGTGGACAGATACTCCATTTAGGAACCACTTATCCAGGTAGGCAATTTATTGCATAAACTGCTCAAACTTGAATTGTTACTGTGTGATGCCAGGTGTGATAGAGTACAATGTGCACCTGATATATGTTGTCACTAATACCATGGCTCTACAAGTCCTTGTAATTGTTATAGATACACAAGTTACTAGCTGGTAGCTGTGGAATTGATTAATATAAACCTGATACTCTTTTCAAACAATTATATAGCGCTATGTGACTGCGTATGTAGGGTAAACATTAGATTACCTAAATGCACAGTCTAAGTGGAAATTGATTTTTGCACATAAAATAGCTGAATTTTGGTAAGCTTCTATATACATTAAATGTGCGTAATCTCTCTACTATATACTGTGTATACGTTATAATTATTTAACAATACTGTGTATTACTCTATCAATTTGGGATCACTAATGTATTAATTATTGTCACTACCCGCTTAATAGATTAGAATTCATGTAAATATATGGCAATATACGATAATAATTCAATCTAAATTATAGAGATTTTATGCCATATGAGCCAATAGTCAGATGTAATGGTTGTGGTATGTGGATGAGTTGTTCCTTCTATATTGGTCGATACAGTTTGTAATAATTATATATGGATTTCATCGCGCCCCCAGGTGGCTCTTCTGTTTTTGTATTTGAATGATATTTATTATGAATAAAAATTGAATTATATGTGTAGAAACCTTGAGGTGTATAGTCACTTCTTACCCAGCTGGGGTTGATACCAGACTGGTTTTGTGGTAATCTGTCTCTTTGCCTGTCTGTGTCTTTGCCCAGTCTGTCTCTTTGCCCATCTGTCTCTTTGCCCATCTGTCTCTTTGCCCATCTGTCTCTTTGCCCATCTGTCTCTGTCTGTCTCTTTCCACATCTGTCTATGTCTGTCTCTCTGTCTGTCTCTATCTCTCTGTCTCTTTGCCCGTCTGTCTCTTTGTCCGGCTGTCTTTTTGCCCGGCTGTCTCTTTGCCGGGCTGTCTCTTTGCCCGGCTGTCTCTTTCCTGGTCTGTTTCTTTCCTTTTCAGTCTCCTTCCTTGTCTGTCTCTTTCCAGGTCTGTCTCTTTGCCCGTCTGTCTTTTTCCAGGGCTGTCTCTTTCCAGGGCTGTCTCATTCCAGGGTTGTCTCTTTGCCCGTCTGTTTCTTTGCCCGTCTGTCTCTTCCCCCATCTGCCTCTTTGCCCGTCTGTCCCTTTGTCCGGCTGTCTCTTTGTCCGGCTGTCTTTTTGTCTAGCTGTCTCTTTCCAGGGCTGTCTCTTTCCCGGGATGTCTCTTTCCAGGTCTGTCTCTTTCCCCATCTGTCTCTTTCCCCGTCTGTCTCTTCCCCCATCTGTCTCTTTCCCGGTCTGTCTCTTTCCCGGTTTGTTTTTTTGCCCGTCTGTCTCTTTGCCCGTCTGTCTCTTTCCAGGTCTATCTCTTTCCAGGTCTGTCTCTTTCCAGGTCGGTCTCTTTGCCTGTTTGTCTCTTTGCCAGTCTGTCTCTGTCTGTCTCTTTCCACGTCTGGCTCTGTCTGTGTCTCTGACTGTCTTTTTCAGTCTCTATCTGTCTCCCTACCGACATCATATTACCTCACACATAAGCTTCTTATATTAACAGTTTATTTTGTTCCTATAGCAACCATTGACAGTTGCCATTAATAGCCTGTAGCTCCCACCTCCATTCAGTTTAATGAAGGCAGGATTTTGGGGAGTAACTGTAAAGCACGGGGTTAAATTTTCCCATCAAATATAGTCTATGACGTTCCCTGAGTCACATGAAGCTTCTGTGCAAAATTCCGTGATTGTAAATGCGATGGTGCGGATTCCTTTAGCGGACATACATACATACACACATACACTCAGCTTTATATATTAGATATGTGCGGTGGATGTGAGGTGAGTGTTCTGTCACAGATAAGATATCACTGATCTGTATATCCAATCATTCGTAGTACAGAGCAGTGAGCCTCACATCCACCGCACATATAATATAGTACTATCCCCCATTCCCTTTCCCCATAGTATAGTACTGTGCCTATCCCTGTCCCCATACTTGGGCTCCTCTTCTTATAGTAATGTTCTCTCCTGTAGAATTGCCCCCTAGTCTGCCTGTCTTTACACACACAAAAAAACAAACACAAATCTTTCTCACCTGTCCTCGTTCCCTCGGTGCCCTGTGCTGCCTCTTGCAGCCGCAGCCCCCTCCTTGCTGGTCGCTCCTGGTGCAGGGGCCATGCAGTCAGCAGTTTATAGCAGAGGACAATTTCCAGGCGCTGTGCAGGGACACACTCTCTATGCAGCTTCTCCAGTGATCTACTGCTGGCCTCTGATTGGCCGGCGGCTGATCATCGCTGTATACAAAGCTCGGCTCTGCAGTGCACCTGGGAATCTGTCATCTGTTATAAAGCACTGACTGCACAGCCCCCTGCTGAGGCCGCTGACCGCTTGAAGGGCACTGTGCAGAGCCGAACTCTGTATACAGCTACTGCAATGATCCATTGATGGCCTCTGATTGGCCGGCGGCTGATCATAGCTGTATACAGTGCTCCCATCTGCAGAGCGCAAGGGAATCAGTCATCTGCTATACAGCCCTGACTGCACGTGCACCTGCACAGGCACCTGCACAGGCAGCGTTCAGCAAGGGTACACTGCCTGCACGCCGCCAGCAGCATCAGGAGCTGCATGCAGCATACAGGCAGCGAGACCCCTGCACTATGGAATGTGGGGAGGAAGGGCGGGGACTCCGTCACCATGTACCTGCCCAGCAGGGAGGCTACATGATGTCGGCTGAGATGCCCGTCGACAAGGCAGCATAAGTGCATGCCAAGTCGTCGTGACATCACAGGAAACTTCAATATCACGGAAGGAGCGGTCACATGTGACCGCTCTGAGCCGGGGGAGGGGGGCTGACAGCAGAGCAGGTAAGTAGTTACTATCTACTTACCTTCCCCTATGTAGCCTAATAGTGTAATAACAAAAAAAAGTCAAAATAAGCTGGATAACCCCTTTAATGCTGATATAAAAAATAAGAAAATTGTTACAAAAATATATTGTAAAGCTACAGCATGGAATACAATTCTCAGAGCAGATTCATGTTACATAGTTACATAGTTACTAAGGTTGAAAAAAGACCTAGGTCCATCTAGTTCAACCTTCCTCCACCAGTTCTACACCTGGCTGGTCACCAAGTCATTTATAACCAACAATGTTGTGTGTACTGAGGAAATCATCCAGCCCTTTTTTGAAAGCTGTTATAGTATCTGCCATTACTACCTCTTGTGGTAGGGCATTCCACAGTCTGACTGCTCGAACTGTAAAGAACCCTTTCCTATTTAGCTATCGGAATCGCTTTTCTTCCACTCACACTGTTAGTATTGTTTTCAGAAGAAATAAGTCATGTGCCAGTCCTTTATATTGACCACACATGTATTTATACATATAAATGAGATCTCCTCTGAGACGTCTTTTTTCTAAGCTAAACATATCTAACTTTTTCAACCTGTCATCATATGGGAGGCCTTCCATTCCTTGTAGTAGTCTAGTTGCCTGCCTTTGAACTGACTCTAACTTCTGAATGTCCTTTTTAAAATGTGGAGCCCAAAACTGAATCCCATATTCCAGATGTGGCCTTACAAGTGATTTATAGAGGGGTAACAATACGTTGGGATCACGGGATCTAATCTCTCTTTTTATACACCCTAGAATCTTGTTTGCTTTTGCAGCTGCTGCTTGACATTGAGTGCTGCTGCTCAGCTTATTTGTAATGAGAATACCCAAGTCCTTCTCCTGTTCTGTAGTCCCGAGTTTACTTCCATTTAATGTATACGCAGTTATAGGATTACTCCGTCCTAGGTGCATTACTTTACATTTATCAACATTAAATCTCATTTGCCAAGTATCTGCCCATTCTGACATCTTATCCAGATCTTTTTGTAATATTATACTATCAAGCTCAGTCTTTAATATCCTACATAGTTTGGTGTCATCAGCAAAGACTGACACTTTACTATCAATCCCATCCACAAGGTCATTAATAAAGAGAGTAAAAAGAATCGGTCCAAGCACAGATCCCTGCGGCACCCCACTGCTGACTTTAGCCCATTTAGAGAATGTTCCATTTATGACTACTCTTTGTTTCCTATCTTTTAGCCAATTCCTTACGCAGTTGCATATAGTTTCCCCTAGTCTTTGCTTCTGGAGCTTTAGTATAAGGCTATTATGTGGTACAGTATCAAATGCCTTTGCAAAGTCCAAATAAATCACATCAGCTGCATTACCAATATCCAGGTTTGCACTTACCCCCTCATAGAACCCCAACAGGTTGGTTAGACACGACTTATCTTTCATGAATCCATGCTGTCTGTCAGTTATTATATTATTTTCTGCAACATATTTTTGCATGTCATCCCTTAACCCCTTCAGCCCCCGGGCACTTTCCGTTTTTGCGTTTTTGTTTTTTGCTCCCCTTCTTCCGAGAGGCGTAACTTTTTTATTTTTCCATCAATCTTGCCATATGAGGGCTTGTTTTTTGCGGGACGAGTTGTACTTTTAAATGAAACCATAAGTTTTACCATATAGTGTACTGGAAAATGGCAAAAAAATTCCAAGTGCGGAAAAATTGCAAAAAAACTGGGATTGTACAATAGTTTTTGGGATATTTTATTCACCGAGTTCACTATATGGTAAAACTGATGTGTGGGTATGATGCCTCAGGTCGGTGCGAGTTTGTAGACACCAAACATGTATAGGTTTACTTGTATCTAAGGGGTTAAAAAAAATTCACAAGCTTGTCCGAAAAACGTGGCGCACGTTTTGCGCCATTTTCCAAAACCCGTAGCATTCTCATTTTTCAGGATCTGAGGCTCAGTGATGGCTTATTTTTTGCGTCTTGACCTGACGTTCTTAACGGTACCATTTTTGCGCAGATGCTACGTTTTGATCGCCTGTTATTGCATTTTGCGCAAAATTTGCGGCGACCAAAAAACGTAATTTTGGCGTTTGGAATTTTTTTGCCGCTACGCCGTTTACTGATCAGATTCATTGATTTTATATTTTGATAGATCGGGCATTTCTGAATGTGGCGATACCAAATATGTGTGTATTTTTTATTTTTTTAACCCTTTAATTTTCAATGGGGTGAAAGGGGGGTGATTTGAACTTTTAGGTTTTTTTATTTTTTTTTAATTTTTTAAAACTTTTTTTTTACTTTTTTTTTTATTTTACTAGTCCCCCTAGGGGGCTATAGCGATCAGCAATCTGATCGCTTTGCACAATCTGCAGATCTCAGCTACAGAGCTGAGAACTGCAGATTTGCTGCTTCACTTTCAATGCCGGCTGTATTCCGGCATTGAGAGGAAGTGACTCATGTTAGCCACAGGCGTCATCACATGACCCTGTGCTACCATGGCAACCGCCGAAAGTCACGTGATCATGTCACGTGACTTCCGGCGGGGGCGGGGTAAGTCACTGTAATGGCGGCGCCCATATACATATCGCTGCCAAGACTTTGGCAGCGAAATGTAAGGGGTTAATGGCCGCGGGTGGAAGCGATTCCACCCGCGGCTAGCAGGCACACATATCAGCTGTTGATAACAGCTGATATGTGCGCCGATCGCCGCCGCCCGCCGGCGGCAGGGGGCGGGGCTTACCGGAAAACGATCCATGACGTATCTAGTACGTCATGGGTCGTTAAGGGGTTAAAATGCCCTCAAAAACTTTGCATACTACTGATGTCAGGCTTACTGGACGGTAGTTGCGTGGATCTACCCTCTTACCTTTCTTAAATATCGGTACCACATCAGCAATCCTCCAATCCTGAGGCACGAACCCTGTTACAAGCGAATCTAAAAAGATGAGATACAGCGGTCTGTCAATTACGGAGCTCAATTCCCTCAATATTCGTGGATGAATGCCATCTGGCCCTGGGGATTTGTCAATGTTTAATTTTCTCAGACGTAGGCGTACTTCTTCTTGTGTTAAATTAATTATATCGGGTGGTGAACTTTGATTTTTCACTTGTTGAATAATGCCTGGTACAGTCAGTTCCTTGGTGAACACAGATGAGAAATGCCTATTTAATATCCCAGTCTTTGGTTTGTCCTCTAAAACTAACTTGCTATTATATTTTAAGGGGCCAATACTATCCTTTGTTTTCCTTTTGGCATTAATGTATTTATAAAAGATTTTGGGATTTATTTTAATGTCATTGGCGATTTTTGTTTCAGTAGCTAGTTTTGCTTGTTTGATTTCTTTTTTGCATTGCCTATTGATATCTTTATACTCCTGCAATGCTATTTCTGTATTCTCAGCCTTCAAGATTTTAAAAGCCCTTTGTTTTTGTTTTATTATACTTTGTACAGTCTTATTTATCCATAGTGGTTTCTTTTTATTCCGGGACGTTTTATTACCAGAGGGTATAAGTTTTTTACAGGACTCTAGCAGTATATCCTTAAACTTTCCCCATTTATGTTCAGTATCCCCAGTTACCATGACTTTGTCCCAATCTACACATTTAAGCTCTTCCCTTAATTTGTTGAAATCAGCTTTCCTAAAATTCCAGGTTTTAGAATTTCCCCTTTGAAATGTTCTATTGAATATTACGTTGAAGCTTACCATATTTTGATCGCTGGTGCCCCCATGCTCCCGGACCTGTAGATCTGAAATTGTATCCGGTCTATTTGACAGGACCAAATCTAGCAAATTATCTCCCCTCGTCGGTTCATCTACCATCTGAGAGAGGAAATGGTCTTGAATGGTAGATAAGAATTTACAGCTTTTAGCACAACCAGAAGATTCTATGTCCCACTGTATGTCTGGATAGTTGAAATCCCCCATAATAAGAACCCGATTATTATTATTAGCTGCCTTTTCAATTTGTTTCAGCATTTCACCCTCTATTTGTTCAGGTATGTTAGGAGGCTTATAGCAAACTCCAATTAGCATTTTTCCATTATTCCCCTCCCCATGTACATTTACCCATACTAACTCTACATTGTTGCAGTTCCCCCCAATGTCATCATTCAACACAGGTTTTAGGTTAGATTTGATAAATATACACACCCCACCACCTTTTTTGTCTTTCCTGTCCCTCCTAAATGTACTATAACCCTGTATGTTTGTCACCCAGTCATGGCTTTCATCCAGCCAGGTTTCCGTAATGCCCACCACATCATAATCCATGGTTGACATAAGAGTCTCCAATTCATTCATTTTGTTTGCAAGACTTCTTGCATTTGCCGTTAAACATTTAATCCTATTAACACCTCTATTACTGCTAGCCTCCCTACGTTCCTTGCATGTCCCATCCCCCCCTAATCCTTCATTGACCCCTACCATCTCACTGTCTCTATCTGCTCTATCTGTCCCCTTTTTTGCTCCACTACCCTCCCTCCCCCCAGATCCTAGTTTAATATGTTTGGGGTTTATGTAACCCCAAACATATTAAAAGGAACATATCAGCAAGAGAAATAAGAAAATCCAAATGTAATATTCATCTGCAATTCAGTTTGTTAAAGAAATGGAGGATATTTCCAGTAGGTTGTCTAAGAGAGGATATAATAACCAAAATTTGAATAGCACTATTACATTAGTTGATAAGGAACCTAGAAAAAAAATAATTTGTGGGAAATGTAACTATAGAGACAATAGAGCTAAACCCATTTTTGTAACTAATTACACCAAAGAAAAAATCCGCTGGGAATACGTCAGATGAAGTAAAATTTAACTTTTAATTATTCCATAGTAAAATCCATAACACTGGCATTCAAAATACTTACTTAGTAGATGGTTAAATGTGGAAAAAACAACGCGTTTCGGCGGTGATGCCTTTCTCCGGAGGAAGACATCGCTGCCGAAACGCGTTGTTTTTTCTACATTTTACCACCTACTAAGTCAGTGGTGCTGGTGGAGGAGGAGGAGGGCAAGGTCATCATCCCAACGGGCATATTGTTGCTGACCTTTTAAAGTGCTGTCAAATATGTCCCAGAAGAGGAGGTGCGAGACAGACACCAATATAATGTAAAAGTTACAGCCCTTTCTAATAGAAAAAGAAAAATGTAAAAAACAAAATGTGTGAACATATGCTAAAGTGTTTTTTTGGGGAGGTCAAGGCTTGATTTGACGTTTTATTACAGTTATTAGGCACTGTTTCTTAGCAATTTTCCCTCTTGTACTTTGGTTTGAGAGCGGTTCTGGTGACTACGTAAACGCCGTGTGCTGTTCTGAGCACGTTATTCAAAGACACCAGAAATGCAGTCAGGCACCTTCTACAGGCTGTGCCCATACTGTTTCAGCCTTTTCCTATCCATTTCAACCTTCCTCAGTCACCACAGGTCACCGACAGGTCTTACGTAAAATTATTCCGGTTTCCCATAGACTTACATTGGGGGTTGAATATTCGTGAATACTCGAATAGCGCCGAGGTATTCGCCGGATATCCGTCGAAGCGAATAATAGGGTATTCGATCATCCCTAATTTTTACCAATATGAAAAATGATGGAGATCATTATAAAAAATGCATGCCTTTTTTCAACAAAAAGATCCCCTACCTATTGTATATATCAGGACAAACAAGAATCAAATAGGCTCACAACTTCAGTTTTCCACAAATGTGGAGGAGATAAATCTGGTTTCTGTAAATATGCTAAAAAAAGGTAGGGATCAGAGGGGGCACTTCTTTACTGGTAAGTATATTGGAACTTTATGCTAGAGACATCATATCCATAAGGATTAAAAAAAATCGTATGGATTTAATTTTGCATTATTGATTTCAATATTTATCTTGATTTCTTTATTTATTTTGAACTAGCTAACTATGTCTTGGCACTTTTCATTGCCTGCTCAACATTACGCAGTGAACCACATTTCTAGGAATGGTTAGTTAGTAGTGCCTGCTGTATATTTGCTAGTGAACTAGCTAAATACGTTCTGGCAATTTTCATTGCCTGCTCAAAATTATGCAGTGAACCACATTTCTAGCTATTGTTAGTCAGTAGTGCCTGCTGTCAATTTGCTAGTGAACTAGCTAAATATTGTACGTCCTGGCACTTTTCATTGCCTGCTCAAAATTACGCAGTGAACCACATTTCTAGGTATTGTTAATTAGTAGTGTGGATTGTAACTTTTCTAGTGAACTATCTAAATACGTATTGGCACTTTTGAGTGCCAGATACAAACTATGCACTGACTGACAATTCTTGGTATTGTTAGTTAGTAGTGCCTGCTGTAAATGTGCTAGTAAACTAGCTAAATATGTTTTGGCACTTTTGAGTGCCTGCTTCAAATTACGCAGTGAACCACATTTCTGGTTTTTGGTATTTTTTATTGCCTTCATAATATTGGCAACTCAGGCAAGAAATAAAGAATTTATCTTTTGCGTCAGGTATTTGACAGGTGTGGGCATAGGGTTGTCTGTTTGAAAGGGAAGGGTACATAAACCATGAGTGGTAAATCACAACAAGGTTGTGGTTGAAGAGTGAATAGGCGGGGTGTTCAAAGTGTACGTGTGGGACGTTCTAATGTTACTCAAAGAACAGGAGAACAACTTCTGTTACTAGACAGCCTCCTCAACTAAATCTCTTTGGCAGATGCATATCGCTTCAACTTTGAAATGAGACTGATAAACAGCATGTGCTAGAGTGGATGGCAAGCACTACATCAAGTAGCCTCTCTTCCTCTTCCTGCACCTCAACATCACACACAGTTCACTCCTCAGAGATGCCACCCCAATTATACTTGTTTCCCCCACAATTCTCCATCTGGCAAACTGACTGTGGGAAACCAAAGATGGGTGAGTCTGCAGAGCTGTTCACACATTCTGTCCCATGAGCATCAGAGGTCTGCTGCAAAGATTCCCAGACTCAAAAGGAGGAAAGCATCTGTATTGTTGCCCAAAATCTTTGTGAGTTGGATCCTAGCCCGGACGAAGTAGGGTTTGAGCAGGATCCTGACCCTCTTCAACTGATGTTAACACACAGTGCTGGAGGTGATGATGGTGAGACTCAGATACCTGAAGCGCACATCCACTGTTATGTGATGTCAGGCAAGGAAGAGGAGGAGTGGGGCAACATAGAGCATGCTAATAAAGTTGTAGATGCCACCTAGTGTGAACCCAGAGGCATGCAGCTGTGTAGCTAAGCAGATGAAGAGGAGGAGGGAGAGGAGTAAGACGAGGAAGTTACATCGATGATTCCCCGCACAAACACCTAGTGATGCAACCTTTAGAAGCACTGCATTTCCAGCCACAACTATGGCTGTGCCCAGCAGCAGTTGCAGGCCTGCAGTTCACAGGAAGAGGTGCTGGGCCTGGGCCTTTATTGAGACCGCAAAGGATTACCCAAGTTTCATTATCTGCAAATGTTGTGAACAACGACTCAGTAGAGGCAAAAGTTCTAATAATTTGACTACTACATGCATGAACCGGCACATGCGCAACCAATATGGATTACTGTGGGAATCTTACTGTGCTAAACTGCGGACTACGGGGCCTACCCATCCACTGTCGAAACTAATCTCACACAGGTCTTCGACCGCAGAACATCCACTTGTTTAACCGCTACAGTTGGGGTGAATGGGAGCCCATCAGTTGTTACAGAAGTGACCATGCCTTGTGTTTTTGACCTATGTGAGACACAGAGGCCACATCCTGTGTGTTGCATGGACCATACTTCCTTGCTGTGCAAAGACACTATGGAAAATGTGGGAGGGGAAAATTGATTCCACTGTCCTGCTATCTGCCTGAAAGGTTTTTAAAACTCAAGACTCTAAGATGGGTCTCCAAATTGTGTCTTGTCTGTACTGGCAGGGGTGCGGTAGCAAGAGGACTAATCCTGTCACTCATCCCTATTTTTATTTTTAAAATTTAAATGTCACACCACATCCTATGTGTTGTATGGACCATACCTCCCTGCTATGAAAAAACACTGTGGGCAAATGGGGGAGGGGCAATTGATGCCTCTGTCTTGCTGTCTGCCAGAAATCTTTTTAAATCCCAAGACTCTAAGATGAGTCTCCACGTTGTGTCTTATCTGTACAGGCAGTGGTGCAGAAGCAACAGGCCTAATTCTGTCAGCCATGCACCTCTTGATTTTTAATATTGACATGCCAGGCCACATCCTGTATGTTGCAAGGATCGTACCTCACTGCTGTGCAAAAACACTAAGGGAAAATAGGGGGAGGCAATTGAGGCCTCTGTCCTGCTGTCTCTCGGAAAAAAATTTAAATATCAATACTCCAAGATGGGTCTCCAAGTTGTCTTGTCTGTAGCACCAGGATATTTAGAGCAAGAAGCCTATGCCTGTTTGTCATCTTACTGTCTCTGGTGAAGGTAAAAATATTGTTTCAGGCCTTGTTACAAGGCCAGACCCACGCATCGATATTGCGGCGTTCCACTATTTTTAGTCTGTGCCACTTGTTGCCACTTTAATTGTTATCTGACCTTAATTTTTGGAAATGTGAAAAATGCAAGTAGGGTATCAAAATTGTGTCTTGTATGTTCTGGCAGGGGTGTGGGAGCAAGAGGCCTAAAACCCCCAAAGGTGTTTTTTCTGCCTTAGGTTTGGCCTCCCATTGAATCCAATGAGGTTGTAAAAGGTTTGACGCCTGGTTCTAGCGTTTGTTTGGTAAGGCTCGGCAAACCAAACTTTAAAAGGTTTGCTCATCTCTAACAGCAGTTCCACTACCTAACAATTTCAACAGAATGTGTATGAGACCCTCCTTTATAATTAATACAGGGTGTATCAGCATCCATCTTCCTATTAGTTTTTGCCAGTTCTTGCACTGCCTGCACAGGTTTTATTAGTTTAAGGGGCCCTTTGCACACTACGACTTCGCAAGCTGATTGTCATGATTCGCCTCCCTATCCACATGGCTAGGGGGCGGAGCCTTCTCTCGGGCCTCACTTCCGGCCCCTGGATGCCTTAAAAGCTGACACTTCCAGTGAACCAGCGCCGGCTATAAGCTTAGCTCTGCTTTGCCTGTGATTGCTGGTCCTGTGAGTGATAGCCTGATCTGTCTGTTCCTGTGCCCCCGTGCCGTTGTCTGTGTTCTGTCCCCTGGTCGTCCCTCCTGTCCTGTGTCCCCCCCTCCTATTCCCCACTCGGTTGCTTCCTCCGGTACTGACCTTAGCCTGACTTTGACTTCGCTTCTGCTTGCTCCTCCGGTCCTGCTTCTGCCCGTACGGTGTTTGACCCAGCCTGTCTGACTATTCCTCACATACCCTGCAGTTCTGCCTCTCAGCTGTGCTCATTAGGCAGTGCATGAGAACACTGTGCATTTCCTTCCTGGTTCTCATTGCTCTGTGTAGTGTCGTCTGCTGCAGAGCTCTGGCTCCCCCTGGTGGCAGCATTACACTGATGCTGCGATGCCATGCGCAATAGTCCCCGCCCCCATCGCAGCTGCGATATCATGGTGATAGCTGGCGTAGCGAACATTATCGCTACGCCAGCTTCACATGCACTCACCTGCCCTGCGACATCGCTCTGGTCGGCGAACTGCCTCCTTATTAAGGGAGCGGGTCGTGCGGCATCATAGGGACGTCACACGGCAGGCGGCCAATAGAAGTGGAGGGGCGGAGATGAATGGGATGTAAACATCCCACCTCCTTCCTTCCGCATAGCCGGCGTGAGCCGCAGGACGCAGGTAGGAGATGTTCCATCGCTCTCAGCGATGTGTGCTGCCGCAGGAATGAGGAACAACATCGTAACATCGGTATTTCCCAATTAATGGAAATGACTGACTGTTACATCTCGTGGCTCTCCTGAGGCAAGGACTGAGGCAGTCTCTCATTCCTTGCCTGCCACGAGCACTCCTGCTCAGCAGCGCCGAAGGTCTGCCAGACTGCGCAGTGTGCAGGAGATACCTTCTCAGAGAGGCAGCAGAAGGGTGACACCTAGTGGTTCTCCTGTTACAAGGAGTGAAGCGGTCTCCCATTCCTGGCCTGCCGCAGACTCTCCTGCTCAGCGGCCCCGAAGGTCTGCGAGGCTGCGCAATGTGCAGAGGTTTACTGCTCAGGGAAGCAGTGAGATTCCCGTTATCTCTCCACATTGTGAGACCGAGGATCCCGCCTCTATTTCCCAGAGGCAGGAGGGTGAGCATGTGCAATGCGTGGTGGGTCCTGATTCGCTCACTGACGTCACACGGCTTGATGACAAGGCTGGTGACGTGGTGAATCCTGACTGGCCAGGCTGGGACGTCGTGGACCCTGATTGGGTCAAGTCCGTCATCTCCGCCTCGCGCCCGCCCTCGGGTGGAGCTGCACCTCCTTAAAAGCTCCCCCTGCCATCATGGCGGCGCGCGACCGTCCTTCTATGTTTGGATGTCTGGCAGCGTGCTGCCACGCCACTGCTCAGGCATTACTGTCTCTTGTGGGCTTGGCCCTTGCTGCTCCGGCAGTACCTCGTTTGCAGGCCGTGTTCCTGCCTTGCTGCTCCGGCAGTACCCCCGTCAACAGGCCGTGTTCCTGTCCCAGGTGAGCTCCTCAAGTCTCCATTGGACTCACCTGGTTATTGAAAGCACACGTGCGTGGGCACCTCTGTGCTACCCTCGTGCCATATTCTCGTGACTTCCACTGGCACACGTGCGTGGGCACCTCTGTGCTTCCCCGTGCAACAGGTACACCGAGCCGTGAGATCTGTGCCATACAACCCTCACGGGTTAGGGCAGATCGGTGTACATAGATCGTCTGTGACATTCCAGACGATCGCTAGCAGCAACCCGCTCACTCTTCACCCACCATAGCGGCGGTCCCTTACACCGCACAGTGGACCTTGACCGGCGGAAACAGTCCATTTCCCATCTTGGCACGCTTCCCCGGGTCCCCCTCGTAACAACCGACGCTACACCAATGATACGATTACGACGCTTTTGCGCTAGTTAATCGTATTATAAAGGATTTACACACTACGATGTCGGGAGCAACGCCGGATGTGCGTCACTTTCAATTTGACCCCACCGACATCGCACCTGCGATGTCGTAATGTGCAAAGTGCCCCTAAGTGTCTCCTTCATAAATTAAACAGGATGTGTCTGACCATGTCACCCACACCACTTGCCTAGATAAGGTACTGAAATATTAAAATTACATTTAGCTGTGTAGTTTTATTTAACCCTATACTATGACATCTACTGTAGTCATAGGCGACAGGGAAATACGGTGATCGATGGCCCGGTTATTAAGGTTTACATTCACAATTTGCATTTTTTGCATTTTTGCAGCTTTTTTCGCAGCATATTAATGAGTTTAATACAAATTAAAAGCAGATGTTACAGTCCCAGCAATAGCGATGAGATTTGATAAAGTTAATGCACATGATTGTTTATTTTTCCTTAGAAAATAGAAAAGTACTACATTTTTGAAAGAATGGCAAGTATGACTATTGTCATAGTAGTGGAGGAGGCCGTTTTTTTCTCTTAATTAATTTTCCTTATATACATAATATTCTATAGGAAATAATGTTTCCTAACATTTTGCCATTTAAAAATCATTTTATCTTCAGTTTTGTATGTTTTATTGCCAATCCATTAAAGTGGCGTACTACTCTGACAACATTCTTCCCAGCAGCGACCTGGTAGTCAGAGATGTGTCCAGGTGTCATCCCCATGATATTCCTGTTCCATTTCATTGGTGTTTCCAAAAATTTCAGTGATTCTAGGCCCTCCCCAGAGCTCCCAGGGGGGTCTTCTGGAAATATATTTAAGTTTACCATTGACTTCTATTATACTTGTTACGCAAGATGTGCAGGTGAACATTATAAAATTTCTCGACTCGAGTACTGAGCACCTGAGCATTTTAGTGCTCGCTCATCACTAGAGGAGATAATCCAGGGCCACTAGATTCTCTATAGGAAAAACTGAGGTCAGTCTATATTCTGCATGTAATATTTTTTATAAACTCACAAAAGCAGGAAAATCAAGGAAAGGAGACTTGATGTTCTCTAACATAGCTGTAGAAAAAGACATGGACTGCACAACCCAAGATCAAATGCCATCTAGTTCTGCTAGGCAAAAGTTTACAAAACTGAACATGAGGTTCATAGTTTAACATTCTAATCAGACTGTATGAAGCCCACTGCAACGTCACCGCAAATCTCTGACTGGGTCCCTAACTTTAAATAGTCTTGAAGGTGCCGTGTTATGTGCCAACTACCATTGCAGTGACAGTGCACCCGCAAGGCTTTCGACATGGTGCACCACAGCACCCATACTAAAAGGCTGAGTCCTCATCAATTCAGGTCATATGGCCCCTCAGGCACAAAACCACAGCAACAATGGCCGACACATCTAACATATAGTGAACAGAGCTAAAAAAACTCACCTTAAACAAGCTCAGATTGTGAACTGAAAGAAAACATAAGCAGAACATCTCTTGCAGTCTCCTGCTAAATAAAAATGCCTGTGCTAAATTGTTGCTGTGGTTTTATGCCCGTAGGGTTGTGTGCCCTGAAGTCATGGGGACTCAACCTTTGCAGCATGGGTGCTGTGAGGCACCAGGTCCCTCGCCCTACTGGTGCACTGTTACTGCGGTGATGGTTGGTGCATTACACTGCACCTTTAACGCTACTTAAAGTTAGGGACCCACTGAGAGTTTCTCTGTGACGTAGCAGTGGGCTTCAGAAAGTCTGACCATACTGTTAAACTAAGAACCTCATGTTCAGTTTTATACATTTTGACTAGCAGTACCAGATCAATGTGTGATTTTGGGATTGCAGTCTTTCTCTTTTCTGCAGCTAGACTTTGTGTTCTCTTTTGCATCTTGACCCAAGTTTGGTCCAACTTTCCTAAATATTATACCGCAACTTAGAAACTATTGGGTTTAACTCATGAGCAGTGTCCAGGTAGCTGTCACATAGTGGCGAGGGAACGCCGGGCGTGTGGCACAACAGGAAGTGTACACCAGGGAAGATCTAAAAGAAGGTTTTGGCAATACGGAGAGCGGTCACCACATCAAACTCAACTGTTTATTATCCCTGCTTTCCAAAACGTGCCTAGATGGGTCCTTCCCCTTGTGCACGATCATGTGCCACTGGCTGACCCTGGAGTAGCCCTGACAAGTGAGCACGCCAGCAATACACTAGTCTTACTAGTAAGATAAATATAACACAAGGGAGGGGAGACAAACAGGGAGACAGATGCAAAATAATTCCAAATCGTTTCCAGAGAGGGAACTCCATCACATCCACTGTAAAACTAACCACAGCTTTCTTCAGAGACAACTTCTCAGGTCAGCATAGAATAAACTATCACTGACATATGGGAGAGCCAGAAGTGAGTTTAGATAATGAAGGGGAGTGGCAT